>NC_072821.1:38698305-38720805 GCF_027744805.1 Dunckerocampus dactyliophorus
TCGTATCCTCGCTCGTTACAGCACATCCGGTGAGGAATTGTCATTATAAACGAATCACGTCCGGCTATGGATTTCTAACAATAAAAGTCCCATCCAACTGCGCTGCTGGCGTTTCCTTATGTTTTAGTTTTCAAATACGGCACGTGTATCTTAAAAGACGTTCTTATCTGAAAATAAACGCCAATAAAAGTTGCTTTTTTCATAATTACCATCATGTAAGAACGTCAGTCGGGATGCATTGTGGTGGTGGACAGCCACGCATTTCCACACAAATGTGCTGAAAGTAATAGATCAGAGTAATATTGTATAGTGTCCTTAAAAGTTTAAAACAATTCACAAACACGTGCCATACTGCTCAAAATATGAGGCATCCAATCCAAGTGTTTCATTGCTGTTTGACTTGTTGTTTATGCTGCTCTCTGCTGGTAGAGCACACCTCCTGCAGCGTAATCGACAATAACGCAAATAGCGCGTGCTTTGACTCCTGCTGTATAGAGGATCTTTGACGAGCGTTTTTGCAGTCGGTTGTTAAAAACAGAAGAGCGCTGCTGTGATATAGAGGATCTTTGACAGGTGTTTAGGCGATTGGTCCATAAAAAAGAGCAGGGCACTCTCGTCGCATAGAGGATCTTTGACGGTGTTTTTGCAGTAGGTGCTTAAGAGGAGCAGAGTGCTTCTTTTTACAGAGGATCTTTGACTTGTCTTTTTGCAGTAGGTCCATCCTTACAAATAGCTGAGTGCTCCTGTCATTTAGAGGATCTTTGATGACTTTGGTTCCAGGTTTTTATGAGAGAATTGAAGTAAATACTGAAATGAAAAGAATGAAAACATTTTTTGAAAGAGAATGCATGTGTGGTAGTCCTGGTTGAAAGTGGTTTCAGGTCACGTGATGGCAACTGGCACGCTAACAAAAATGCGGGCTTTCTCGCCATCATGATGACCTGCACTTCAACACATGATCAGCCAGCGATGTTAGCGCCGTTAAACGTGGTCTGAATGTTAAATTGGGGTGGGGCGTGGGGGGTCTGCAGAGGAGCAGAACATTGGCGGGACGAGCAAACAAGTGTGACACAAAGAAGTACACAGATGTCTTTGTGCAGACAACAAAAGCAGGTTTTGTAACTTCGGAGAGGATGGAAGAGATAGTGTGCACCCCCGCATCTCAACCCCCCTTAATAGACAAGAGTAAACACTCCAGATGGGACTTTCGAGATGGGGAGAAGGAGGGAGAGGAGGAGGGATATCATTAAGATGAAGTGGCTTCATTTACTTCCTCATAAGGTCAGTGCTCGGCTCCGCCCACTCAACATCCGACTGGAAAACCTCAAGACTAATGGAACTGGTTTTATTTTACATCGCTAATAATAATAATAATAATGATAATGATAACATTTATTATGACATCATTACTGTATTATAATAAAAATTAGAGTATCAATAAGTATATGATACAGTAGTATTGATATATTTATCTATATCATTATATTATTATTATCATTGCCAAATATAGGTCTTATTAAGAATCAATATAAAAAAGTCTTGCCAAGCGTTAGGAAACAGTTCCAGTGATGACCACAGGGGGGCAGTGTCTGTGCTCCTGCGGGTGCTGAGCGTGTGCTGATCCCATCAGCTGGGATTTATTGACCTTGTCGCGTGCAAACACTCACGCTACACAGCTGTCACACTAAGTCATCATGCTGTGTGTGTGTGTGTGTGTGTGTGTGTGTGCACGTCAACCAGCACAACATTAGCACACGCATAAAAGAAGTCACACTCATGCGGCCCTCACGGCAAGTCAGGTGACTTATAGACTGGCCGTCCAATCAGAGCGGGGTTGGGGATTTGCGCTGGGACACTTGATCCCGCCCACTCACCTGTTCCGCATCCCGCCTCCATTGACGAGAGGACGAGGATTAAATGTTGCAAGGGCGCTATGCCGACGTCATCCATCCGTGACAACGTTTCCTTTCCTTGTTACTATTTTACTGTTATTTAGCATTTAGGACAAACGGGGCAGTGCCCCACCTCCTCTAGCAGAGGGTGCTGTGACCAGAAAAGGCCGTTGCTTCCCCCCCTTACGTCTAAAACGCCACAAGGGATGGAATGGAGAAATGAATGTGGAGATTTTCTGCTGATTTTTGAGTGTTGCTGCCGCCTTTCCCTGTCCTTTCTCTGTATCGGCATGACATCCAAAGTCAAGATGGCGAGACAGGCAGACGGGAAGTGAGGAGTTATATGTGGGCGTGTTTTTTGTGTTGTCAGGGGGAGGGGTGGGGTGGGGGCTAAATTTAGCCAATGTCTTTGCTGCTGGGGTGGAGCTAATCCTCTTTGCGACGGAATTATCTGGCCTTGGGATTAGAGAGCTTTGCTTCTACGCAAGACATCTACTCTCTGGAATGATGGACCCCCCCAGGACTCTACCACCTCACCTCATGCAAGGGGGGGGGCACCTTGTAGGGTTGTGATATGGATATTATCATTGTTATACTTTCTGTCATATAGATGATCTTTGACCAGCCTTTTGGCAGCACATCTGTAAAAACAGCAGTGCACTCCCGTTATATAGAGGATCTTTGACTAGCGTTGACTAGCGAAAGCAGCAGAGTGCTCCTGTCACATGAAGGATCTTTGACTAACATTTTTGTAGCTGATTCCTAAAAACAGCAGAGCACTCCTGTCAAAGAGAGGATCTTTGACCAGCATTTTTTCGGTAGGTCCTTAAAAACAGCAGAGCACTCCCGTTAAATAGAGGATCTTTGACTACCATTTTTGTGGAAGGTCTTAAAAAACAGCAGAGCGATCCTGTCAAATAGAGGATCTTTGACTAACATCTTTGCGGCAGATTCCTAAAAACAGCAGAGCACTGCTGTCACATAGAGGATCTTTGCCTGGCGTTTTTGCAGTAGGTCCTAAATCAGAGAGCAGCACACTCTTGCAATATGCAGTAGAGGATCTTTGACTAGCTGTCTTCTAGAGGATCATGTTTTTGCAGTAGGTCTGATCTTTGATCAGCAAAAAAACAAAAAGAAAAAACAACCAAAATGCTTTTTGCAGCTGATCTTTAAAAACAGCAGAGCACACCTCTTGCATGCGTTTTTGCAGTAGTTTTTGTCAACGCAGCAGAGCGCTGCCGATGCCGATCAGTGTGTGTCGTGTTTCCATGACAAGCTAGCTGCGAGGTTAGCATCTAGCCGTGACCTCTGACCTCCATGTGTCCACCGCTCAGGTCGTCGCTGCTTCAACAGAGCGTAGGGAGCGTACCATTTGTCCGTGGAGGAGGGGGTGTGGGATGATCCCGGGCGAGGGTGGGGCGGGGGTGGGGGTGGGGGTTGGATCCTAATCCTTCAGGCTTGACTGCATCATCACGGACATGTTGGCTTTGGACCTTGGAAAATGCAAAATGCTCCCTGGACTTTTTTTTGCTTGATTTCATGGACGGCGCGGACAGGTAAGACCATCAGGTGTGTATATGTGTGTGTGTGTGTGTGTGTGTGTGTGTGTGTGGGCGCGTATGGGCGGGAGGGAAGAATCTACTTCCTGTCAAGCAAAGGCGCTCATGAGCCATCAAAGCCACCAGCTGAAATGCTGCAAGTTGAATATCAAATCATGACTGATGTCCACGTTGCTGCTGACGCACCTGACAGGTGAGCAGACGTCAGCCAGGATCGTCCTTTGACCTCCTGAGGTTTCGGGGGCGGCGCTGTGATTCAAGTGAATTCTTTTGCTCACACGTTGATCATCAGATTGGACTTTCACCTTCATGGAATCCTATTTCTGAAAAAGTCATTCATATTTGCCGTAAATGCAAATAAACGCGATTCGAAGTGGACCACAAACATCCCGTTTACTCGTAGGGAAGAAGCCAAATCATCCGTTCCAGGGTCAAACCGCGGCGCTAAGCGCTGCTCATGTTAAAAACGCTTGACCGGTGACAAAGCTTGAAGGAGATTTGCGTCATCTTTTAAGTGTAAAAAGAAATTGTACAAACGTTAAGACCAAAGGACATTACATTTGCTGACGGGCTACATGGTGGCGCAAGCGTAAAAAGAAGTCAAATACCATCATTTTCATTGACAACGGTGTAGTTCGATGGTGTCATATTCTTCATGATCATGCAAGTGTAAAAAGAAGATCAGCCTTAGGTCGAGCTTAAAATGCATTAAAATGCTTATTTTAATGCCAAAGGTGTTGGTGAAATAAATAAGAACACATTCAATCATTCCAAATAAATCAATAAAACAAATACAAAACAACCACGTCAATATTGAAATAAATATTAGTACACAAATAAGAATTAAATCATAAATAAAACACTTTACACTTTCATGACAAAAATGTAGGTTAAAGAAAATAGTAAAGAAAGAAAATAAATAACAAATAAAAGAAATAATGCAATAAATAATTCAATAAATTAAGGTTATAATAAAGCGCTAACTGTAATGACAAAGATGTCGTTTTAAATAATGTAATAACTAAAATAAATACATAAAAAAATAAGTAACTAAAAAAATGAAATTAATAAAAATAACTATACAATAATTACATAATAAAATGCTTACTTTAATGATACATTTGAATAAATAATAATACATTGAATAATTAAAATAAATAATTAAAATAAACAATAAAAAATAAACTGATTCCTTACATAAATAATAAACTAAGTGACAATAAATAAATACAAAATAAAATGCTTACTTTAACGATGGAGGTGTAGTTGAAATAAATGACAATACATGAAATAATCAACATTAATACATGAAAGAAACCATAAATAACATCAACAGAATCAAAGACCCAATGAAGCTAACATGCATGTTTTTGGAATGTGGGAGGAAGCCGGAGTACCCGGAGAAACGCCCCCCACGCACGGGGAGAACATGCAAACTCCACACAGAGATGCCCATGCTAACCACTCGGCCAGCGTGCGGCTAAAGAAATAACAATGAAATAATCAATAAAATGCTTCGGTGCGGTCTGTGCCAAAGTTGCGGCCCACGCATGTAATTCTATAACATCCTTAACGGTCATGCAAGTGTAAAAAGAAGTTAAGCGGTGTTAGCAGTTCACACGTTAAAAATGCTCGTTTTAACGAGTCTGCATCAGTTTAAGAGAAATTAGGAGCAAAGCGAAGCCGAGTGGATGTTACGTAAGAGCCAGATGTCGACCATCCAACCAACAAGCGACCTTCCACCCCCCCTCATGTGATCAACAATATGATAGCAGCAGGAAAAGTCACCAATGCTAACCTTTTAACACCACCGCCCTTCACTTCAGATGCCAGAAATCCAACAACGTTCTTTACCCTCC
Organism: Dunckerocampus dactyliophorus; assembly: GCF_027744805.1. Lineage (NCBI taxonomy): Eukaryota > Metazoa > Chordata > Actinopteri > Syngnathiformes > Syngnathidae > Dunckerocampus > Dunckerocampus dactyliophorus. The sequence goes on from NC_072821.1 coordinate 38,703,616, forward strand.
GCCTCCATCATGGTGAGGATGAGGATGAGGATGTGGATGAGGATGATGTGTGGCATCATGGGAAAAAAAGATCCGATGTTTTAATCTGGACTGAAATGCAGTGTTTGCTGCCAGGGCTGCAACATCACAAAGGAGACGTCAAAAAAAGAAAAAAGCAAGGATTTCAATCAATAAATAACTAAATCGATCACTTCAGGAATTCTATTTACTTGCATTGAAAAGAAAAAAAAGTAACGCGATGCTCACAGAACACTGAGGACAAATCCTAGAAAAAGAAAAAGAAAGAAAATATAAGAAATAAATAAACAAAATATTTCATTCAATAAATTTAAATCAAATTAAACTAATTGAAAAATCAAAATGTAATGAATGGCAATTAATGCAATGAACAACAATGAATTAATTACAATAAATTGAATGTGTCCAGCTGGCGCGTTGGGAAGAATTACACCCAAAATAAAATCACAACATTTAAAACTGAAATGTAATAAATAAAAGTACCAAAATATTTGAAAACTGACAAAATATCACATAATAAATAAATAAAATATGGAATTAAATTAATTACATAAAAAATAAATATAATAAAATACCAAGAAAAACACAGCATTTATAAATAAAACATAAGAATACAAGAAAAGACAAGAAACACGAATGTTCCCTTTTTAATGTTCCCTTTTCCAGTCACATCCATTCTCAAAATTGAGTCTAATATCTAAAGAAAGTGTGAAATTAACTTGTAGTAATCAAATGTGAGGTAGGATCAGCACCTGAAATGAGTAGGATTCAAATCAATACATTCAAAAAATGAAACATTGCAAAATAGAATAATACAGTAGACACCCCTACAACGTAAATAATCCGTTCCGAGAAACCTTTATGTTTTAGGGTTTTTATGTTATAGGAAGCGTAAAATACATGTAAATAGTCTAATCCGTTCCAAGATCTTCCCAAACTCACCCCTTTAACACTTGAAAATATTCAAAGTCCACCAATTATGGTGGGAAAATATAAGAAAACGTTAGCATAAACATAGTAGAGTAACATTCCAATATAAAATAAGGTAATAAATAAGACTACTGTAAATGAATAAAACTGAAAAACAAAAACAATCCTACCGTTCACGAGATGTCTTGATCAGGAGCGCAAGTGGAGGCAGGAAGGAGGAGGACTAGCCTGAGTCGAAACGCGACTCAGAGAGTCTAAGAGTCAGCTGGTCTCACAGACAAACGCACACGCGCTACACGATAATGCTGTGTGCTAAATGTTAATTTGTAACTTAACTTCATTGTTTACGTTAGTTTCAGGGCGACTACGAAGAGGAAGGAGGTTGAAGGGAGAAGCCTGTCTCTCACACAAACTCACGTACGTGCTGGATAAGTCAGCCAATGACATGAGAGCGTAGGCAGTGCCCCGAAAATCAGCCAATGAGATGAGAGCAGAGGCGGTGCCCCGATAATCAGCCAATGAGAGCGTGAAGCGTCAGAAGGCGTCACCAAGTGTTAGACTGAACTTGCACCGACTTGATGCTTTACGTTATACGGAATTTCTTCCGTAATACGATGCAAATACTTTACATAAATTCTTTACATTCAGTGGAATTTACGTAAAAGGAGGTTTACGTTATGCGGTTTATGTTATGTTATTTCCACCATTGTGGACAAAAAAATGTGTGTAGGTGGGGGGGGTCCTCCATGATTCCGCCTGCTCTGCTTCTTGATAATTCAACTGGTTAGAAAAAGCTGTGACCCCAATAAAGAAAGCCTCACTGACACGTTTCCTGGGCTCACGTGTGTCTTTTAGGTTCATCATGAGACTCCGTGGCGCTCCAGGAAGGTCATAGCGTGTCGTTTCTGCTGCTGAGGCCTTCAAGCTCGTCGGAGCATCGCTAACCCGCATCAGGACCGGGACGTCTTCTACAGGAGGACATCATGAACGACCCCTATCAGAACAACGTGAGCCAGCAACTGAGCGAAGGAGGCGAGTACACCTACGGCCAAGATGGCGGCACTCAGGACGGGTACCCCTACCAGACGGACTACGCCCCCCAGGACGAGGACGCCGCCAGCGACGCCACCGAGGGCGCGGATGACGACGACCAGATGTACGAGGGTGAGTACCAGGGCATCCCGCACCCAGATGAGATCAAGGAGGCCCGGCGGGCGGCTCGGCTGGAGGCCAAGAGGAAGGCCCGGCAGGCGGCCCGGGAGGAGGAAGAGGAGGACAACCTGCCCGAGCAGTACGAGAGCATCATGGAGGACTGCGGCCACGGACGCTTCCAGTGGATGCTCTTCTTGGTGCTGGGCCTGGCGCTGATGGCGGATGGCGTGGACGGCTTCGTGGTGGGCTTCGTCATGCCCAGCGCCGAGAAGGACATGTGCATCTCCAACGCTGACAAGGGCTTGCTGGGTAAGTGGCCGACGGTCGGGTTCTGGTCCAAGTGACTCCTTTCTTGGACATTTTAGCAAAACTTGCAACTTAACACACATCCTTCACTGCAGGCGTGTCCTAACTTTGTCCTCCAGCGCCGGCCTCATAGTGAAAATGAAAGGGCGATATTCAGTCAGCTAAGCTAACAAGCTACGTTCTGTAGATGTCAACATCTCAGCTGTGTCCTGCACTGGAGCTCGAACAGCAGATTATCCATGTCAGCGTCACTCTTTGCTCTTTTTCGGACTTTTTTATTCATTTTCCAAATATTTCCAATTTCTTCCCAAATAACCTTTGCTTATTTCCATCATATTTCGGCTTTGTTCCCATAAGATTACAACTTTTTTCCCCAACCTAATTTTCTTTGTTTGTTTCTGATAATATTAACACTTTTTTTCTTTTCTTTTTAAAGAATGTCTTTGCATTTAATATTTAACTCCAGGCTACTAAAATAATATTACAAGTGGATTCTGGTCAAAGTGCAACTTTTTACATCATATTTTGACTTTATTCTCGTAAAATTACTGCTGTTTTTATGCTGTTTTTTTGTTTACGTTTTCCAACTACTTGAACTTTCTTTGAGTAATTATTTTTGAGTAATTATTTATCTTTTCCCCCAAACCAACTTTATTTTGTTTACTTTGCTTTGCTTTATTGCTTTATTTTTTCTCATAATATTAGGAGTTATTTTTTCTTTCATATTTCAACAGTATGCTACTGCATTTTTTCTTCATAATATTACATTTATTCTCATTAAATTGTGACTTATTTCTTCTTAGAATACAACTTTTTTCTTCATATTTTGACTTTATTCTGGAAATATTACAGCTGTCTTTTTTCCATTTCTGCTTTTTCATTTTTCTCCATTTTCCAAGTATTTCAACTTTATTCTTGTGAATGTTTTTCTTGTAATGTTATGACTTTATTCCCATAATACTGTGACTTTACAGTATTATCATCATATTATAACTTTTCCTCAAACTAATTTTCTTCAAATGAAAACCTTATTTTGTTTTAAAAAGTATCAAGTCTTCAATAAAGTCTTTATTCTTTCATATCTCGCCTGTATGGCTTTAAAAGGACCCTCGTGATTCCCTCATAATATTACGACATTATCCTCGTAAAATGACAACTTTTTTCTCTTAACATTTTGATTTTATTCTCGTAAAATTACAGCCGATTTTTCAACTTTTTGTAGTAGTTTACTTGATAAATGACATTTTTAGACTGTGGTGTGCAAAGAACCTGGTTTACACCCCCGGTTGAGCCCGTCCAAAGCAACCTACGTCATTCGTTCGTTCACTCGTTTGCTCCTTTGCTGCTTAGTTCGTTCGTCATTCGTCTGTCAAGCCAATGGAGATAAGAAATGGAGGTACGGCCTAGACGGGTACACCATCAGTGCCGCTGGGAGTCTCACAATGGGACTCTTGTGTCGTGTACAGTGTGTTCAGAGATCCAGAATCAGAATCAGAAATCAGAAATAACGTCTGCTTGCAACAGCCTATGAAGGACTCTCACCTCGTTCCTCCGGCCAGCCAACGTGGCAGCGCGTGCATCATTCCGTCCTAACAACAGGCTCCAGGGATGCGCCAGTGTGAGAGAGTGCTGATAGGGTTGTGTGTGTGTGTGCTCGGGGGGCTAATATGGAGCATGTTCCAGCAGTTGGAGGAGCGGCGGCCCGCGGCGGCCCGGTGCTGTGCGCTCAGATGCGGCGAAAATGAGATGGCAGCATCTGTTTGCACAAATCTGGAGGGGTGGGCTGAGAACATGAAGCAGATCTGCGGAATGATCCGCTTTGATTCACGCTCATGATCCTCACACGGGGACACAGGTGGACTCTGGAATCGCTGAGACACTGGTGGATCTTGGGCTTTATTCTTCGCCTTGTTCTTGAGCTCATTGCCAGGAGATTGATGGTCGATGATGTCGATTCTTCTTAGGCTGGACCCAGGAAGCCTTTAAGGACAATCCAATCAAATGTGGTCAAAACTGAATCGTCCATTCGTTGACTTTGTGCTCTGAAGCTTTTGCTTCTTCATCACTTTGACCCATTTTTTTGTTAGCTAATTTGCTGTTTATTTGTTTGCTCGTTCTTCCATTTGATTCCCGTGCTGCTACGTTCGTGCCCATGTTCGCTCCTGAGCGCGTGAATTCCTTCCTCACTTCACTCGTTCATCGGATCCTTTGCTGTTCGTCCCTTCGTACGTTTGTCTGTTCGTTCTTCCATTTGTTTGCTCGCTTGTTCGTCAGCTCGTTCTTCTTCTTAGCTCGTTCGTTCCTCGTCATTTGGTCCCTTAGTCGGTCTGTTTGTTCGTTCTTCTATCGTTTGTTCACTTGTTCCTTTGCTGGTTTGTTCCTCAGCTTGTCCGTTCCTTTCCCCACGTTGCTCGTTTCCTTCATTCCTTTGTTCAGTTTTTTGTCAGTTTGTTTGCTCGCTCGTTTACAAGCTCGTTCCGTTTTATGCTCGTTCATGTCTTTCCCACTTCATCGGCAGTTGGTCTGTTCGTTTGTTCCTTCTAGCATTTGTTTGCTCCCCAAGGTGAAGTTACAGTCATGTTATTTACGTTACATGAAGAAAATAAGGGTTAGCTGGCTGTGCAGGTGATGCAAGCGCAACTGGACACGGCCTGAACCCGCTGGAGCTACGTGGCTCCAGGCCACATGGACAAACATTACAGAAGAACTGACGTCCCATGAAAATACCAAACTGCTATTAGTGGTGTCTGTTTTCGCTGTGGGCAGATGTGTAGTGTAGTGGTTCACATAGCTGACACATGTGCATCAGGTATAGGTTGGATTCCGACGCACGGAGCACATTTTCTAACGTTCTTTCCCACGACCGAGTGCACGCCACAGCTCAGCATGTCCACTTTTACGGGGGGCGTTACGGGGGCGGCCGCTTTGGCGTGTGGAGCGTCGTAGCATTTGGACGCTCCACTAATCCACGGGGAAGGTGCACACTATGGCTCCATGTGCCGCTAAGCTGCTTAGGCCCGCTGTAATTAGGGCTGCGTAGTAAAACACAGAGCAGGCGGGGCGGACGGGCGGACGGGCGGGGCAAAGGTCTGGAGAGGACGCTCATTGGCATGATGGCTTTTATCACGGCCAACTGTCGGGCGCTGTTCGGGGCTGAGATGGCCGACTTTGAACGCGTGCCGACCGCGTGCTGCGACCGCAGCCGCACACCACGCTGATTCCCAAAGCGTGCGAGACGGCCATTAACAAACGCTAACAGCCACAAAACACATTTGCCACCACCGCCAGGGGCCCAACTTCAGTATTTTCACCTCCAAATGACTCTGACCTTTATTTCCCGCTCACATTTGTGCAAATGTCGCCGCTGTTCACGTTCACGCATGAATATTCAGCATTCTTCATCAAGTCACATGGTCGCAAACTAAATGGGCATTTTTGCAACCATCTGCTGTCATACAAGGCTAAAGGGTGCCCCCTTGTGGACATCAAATGTATTGCACACTCCAGCCGGTGACACTCACAAGCCACAACATTAGGAACAGGAAGTTCTCCCCTTGCAAAGATAATACTATTTTTTATTTTATTTTTTATTTATTATATGTATTTATTTATTTGATTTATTTTTTAAAAATGAACAATATAATAAAATATAGAAATATAAGAAAGTATAATCAAATATTACTAATGAGTTTGAGTAAGTTTCTAATATATTTCAATATTAATTATTAATAGATATTATTATTGTTTAAATATTATTGTTATTCTATGTGCATATTATTAATATGTATAATATATTCATATATAATCATTTAATTACATATAGATAAATCCACATTATGATTACTTACAATAGTAAGGGCGTGATGGTAGTATATGTACTGTGTAGGTGCGATACAGTATATACAGTAGATAATATATGTGATATCATGTACCGTGTAGGTGCGATACAGTATATACAGTAGATAATAGATGTGATATCATGTACCGTGTAGGTACGATACAGTATATACAGTAGATAATAGATGTGATATCATGTACCGTGTAGGTGCGATACAGTATATACAGTAGATACTATATGTGATATCACGTACCGTGTAGGTGCGATACAGTATATACAGTATTTAATAGATGTGATATCACGTACCGTGTAGGTGCGATACAGTATATACAGTAGATAATATATGTGATATCATGTACCGTGTAGGTACGATACAGTATATACAGTAGATAATAGATGTGATATCATGTACCGTGTAGGTGCGATACAGTATATACAGTATTTAATAGATGTGATATCATGTACCGTGTAGGTGCGATACAGTATGTACAGTAGATAATAGATGTGATATCATGTACCGTGTAGGTACGATACAGTATATACAGTAGATAATAGATGTGATATCATGTACCGTGTAGGTACGATACAGTATATACAGTAGATAATAGATGTGATATCATGTACCGTGTAGGTGCGATACAGTACATACAGTATTTAATAGCTGTGATATCATGTACCGTGTAGGTGCGATACAGTACATACAGAATTTAATAGATGTGATATCATGTACCGTGTAGGTGCGATACAGTATATACAGTAGATAATAGATGTGATATCATGTACCGTGTAGGTGCGATACAGTATATACAGTAGATAATAGATGTGATATCATGTACCGTGTAGGTGCGATACAGTATATACAGTAGATACTATATGTGATATCACGTACCGTGTAGGTGCGATACAGTATATACAGTATTTAATAGATGTGATATCACGTACCGTGTAGGTGCGATACAGTATATACAGTAGATAATATATGTGATATCATGTACCGTGTAGGTACGATACAGTATATACAGTAGATAATAGATGTGATATCATGTACCGTGTAGGTGCGATACAGTATATACAGTATTTAATAGATGTGATATCATGTACCGTGTAGGTGCGATACAGTATATACAGTAGATAATAGATGTGATATCATGTACCGTGTAGGTACGATACAGTATATACAGTAGATAATAGATGTGATATCATGTACCGTGTAGGTACGATACAGTATATACAGTAGATAATAGATGTGATATCATGTACCGTGTAGGTGCGATACAGTATATACAGTATTTAATAGCTGTGATATCATGTACCGTGTAGGTGCGATACAGTATATACAGTATTTAATAGATGTGATATCATGTACCGTGTAGGTGCGATACAGTATATACAGTAGATAATAGATGTGATATCATGTACCGTGTAGGTGCGATACAGTATATACAGTATTTAATAGCTGTGATATCATGTACCGTGTAGGTGCGATACAGTATATACAGTATTTAATAGCTGTGATATCATGTACCGTGTAGGTGCGATACAGTATATACAGTAGATACTATATGTGATATCATGTACCGTGTAGGTGCGATACAGTATATACAGTAGATACTATATGTGATATCATGTACCGTGTAGGTGCGATACAGTATATACAGTATTTAATAGCTGTGATATCATGTACCGTGTAGGTGTGATACAGTATATACAGTATTTAATAGATGTGATATCATGTACCGTGTAGGTGTGATACAGTATATACAGTAGATACTATATGTGATATCATGTACCGTGTAGGTGTGATACAGCATATACAGTAGATACTATATGTGATATCATGTACTGTGTAAGTGTGATACAGCATATACAGTAGATACTAGATGTGATATCATGTGAGAGAAACACAGAAGAGTACTTGCTTTGTCGTCAGGCCTGCTGGTGTACGTGGCCATGATGGTGGGCGCCTTCGTGTGGGGGGGTCTGTGCGACAAGATGGGCCGCAGGAAGTGCCTGATCTACGTCCTGAGCATCGACCTGGTCTTCTCCTTCCTGTCGTGCTTCGCTCAGGGCTACGGCTTCTTCGTCTTCTTCAGGTTCTGCTCCGGCTTCGGGTGAGAGAAGAGATTTACATTTCATTTCCCCTTTTTGGCAGCTTTTTGCCTGACCTTTGGCGTCAGTAATGCCTGGGCTTGTGTTCTAGTTCTCCATTTGCAAGGGGGGGCTTGTTTGTGCAGCACAAGAGGAGCCCTGACATTTGATTTGGATGAATAATGAGAAGCGCATGCATCCATTCATCCACATTGGGGTCTTTACCGCAGAGCGGCCACAAATCAACACACCTTTCTTTTAGAAACATATGAAGCCTGTCGCCCGAAGTCAGCTGGGATAGGCTCCAGCATGCCCCCGCGACCCTAATGAGGATGAAGCGGTATAGAAAATGGATGGATGGATGAAACATGTGACTTTTCTTTTCCTATATGGTTCAGGCAGCTTTGGAATATTAACTGTTAACCTTTTCCATGTCGAGTGGAGCACAATATCAACTCAAAATAAATACTATCATGTAGTTGTTTGCATGTGGAGATGACCACAACGTACCCCTCGGGGCATTTTCTGAATTTTTTTTTTCATGCAGTCTAAGATAGCGAAGCCAAATTTGTATAATTAAATCAAATGAAAGCACTTTTACCCAGAAAAATTCATGTCAAGTCAAATACCGTATTGACCCGAATATAAAACGATGATGGGCCGCACGGTGGTCGAGTGGTTAGCATGTTGGCCAACACAGGAACAGTCTGGAGATGGGAAGACCTGGGTTGGATTCTCCCTTGGGCATTTCTGTGTGGAGTTTGCATGTTCTCCCCGTGTGTGTGTGTGTGTGTGTGTGTGTGTGTGTGTGGGGGGGGGTTCTGGGTACTCCGGTTTCCTCCCACATTCCAAAAACATGCATGTTAGCTTCATTGGAGAGTCTAAATGGTCCATAGGTATGAATGGGAGTGTTTGTCTATATGTGCCCTGCCATTGGCTGGACCCCGCCTGTTGCCCCAAGTCAGCTGGGATAGGCTCCAGCATACCCCCCCCCACCCTCATGAGGAGAAGCGGCATAGAAAATGGATGGATGGATAAAACGATGATGAATATGAGACGGGAGGGCCCAAATGGTTTTCACCGTGGGCCGTAGATATGCTAAAAGGTTAGAAATATTTCAAGAAAAAAAACTGTGTTATACTGTAGGTGACAAAGCATATTGTTGTTATTAGTAGAAGTAGTAGTATTATTATTAGAAGTAGTAGTCGCAGTATTAGTAGAAGTAGTAGTATTATTAGTAGAAGTAGTAGTAGTATTATTAGTAGAAGTAGTAGTAGTAGTAGTATTAGTAGAAGTAGTAGTATTATTAGTAGAAGTAGTAGTAGTATTATTAGTAGAAGTAGTAGTAGCATTATTACAGTAGTAGAAGTAGTAGTAGTATTATTAGTAGAAGTAGTAGTAGCATTATTACAGTAGTAGAAGTAGTAGTAGTATTATTAGTAGAAGTAGTAGTATTATTAAAATTCTTTTTTCAACTTTTGCTCGGGTTTTAGGCATTAGGGTTCTTTCTTCTTAAATTTTATTTTTAGAATGTGCCGGGGGCCAATGCGGCCCCCCCGCCGCACTTCAGGCACCCCTGACATAAGACAACCCCGCTTTTTCAAGATTAAAAAAAAATATTTCCAAGACAAAATAAATCCTTTTTAAAACATGTTTTTAATCAAATCATATTTTATTCACCATATTTATTGATCACATTACTATCACACATTATTATTAATAAAACTCTCTAACCCCTGAATATAAGAGACCAAAGGATTTTAAAAGATATTTTTATTTTTATTTTTATTTTTATTTCTATTTCTAGCATTTGAACATGTTCTCATAGTAAACAAATAGAGAAAAGAAGCGTACAAGACAATGAAATCAAAGTGAAACTACGCAGCCTTTGAAGACACTAATGGGGAGGGAACAGGAAGGGGGTTAAAGCGGGTCACCTGGTGGCCTTTTCTAGGCATTACGTGAGTTAATGCGTGTCAACAAAAGGCCAAAGCAAAAGCGAAGCACACACGTGGAGTGAGCTCACGTCTTACCTGATGGATAACAACGACGACGAAGACGGTTTTCATCTTGTGTTGCAGGATCGGCGGCTCCATCCCCATCGTGTACACCTACTTCACAGAGTTCCTGCAGATGGACAAACGTGGCGAACATCTGAGCTGGCTCTGCATGTTCTGGATGCTGGGGGGGCTGTACGCCTCCTTCACTGCCTGGGGAATCATCCCGCACTACGGTTGGTAACACACACACACAAGGTCGATCCACGTATACTCTTCAGGGTTAGAGACGAGCTGGAGCCTATCCCAGCTCACAACCAAAAGACAATTCCATTTTCCTAATTTAGCATACATGTAAACATTTTGTAATCGGCGATAATTTAGTCTTGGATGAATCGAGCGTACGTGTTTTCTTAACATTCCAAGACAATCCACCTTCAATAAAGCCAACGTACGTTATTTCGTAAACATCTGCGCTCACTTAGTCTTTGATCAAGCTAACATGTTTTTGTTGAGTTCATTTGGCCTTTGATGACGCCAGTGTACGTGTTTTCTTCACCATTGTAGACATTTCGGTTTTCAATAAACCTCACGTACAGTTTTGAAACCACTGAAGCCAATTTAGAACGTTCAATAAAGCTAACGTATGTGTTTTCGTAAACAATGGTAGACATTTCAGTCTTCAATAAACAGAATGTACGTTTTTGTAACCATTGAAGTCAACATAGAATGTTCAATGAACCGAAAGTACCTACAGTATTTTCTTAACAATCATAGTCTTTGATAAACCTCATGTGTCTTTTTGTAAACATCTGCTATAATTTCGTGTTTGATGAAGCTGACATCGGTGTCTTCTTCACCATCGTAGTTAATGTTTGTTTTTGTAACCATTGAAGCCAACTTAGAATGTTCGGTAAAGCTAACGTATGTGTTTTCGTAAACGATCGTAGACATGTTAGTCTTCCGTACACCGGATGTAAGTTTGTATGAGGTAATTTAGCGGATGATGAAGCTAACCTACGTGTTTTCTTAAAGCATCTTAGTCATTTTAGTCTTCAATAAACCCAACGTACGTTTTTGTAACCACTGAAGTCAATTCAGAATGTTCGCTGAACCGTACCTACGTGTTTTCTTAACAGCCATAGTCTGCACTAAACCTAACGTACAGTACATCTTTTTGTAACCATCTGAGGTAGTTTAGTCTTTGATGAAGTTGACGTATGTGTATATAAAATGATTTCTCTTGGAGATGAATAAACGCAACGTATGCTTTTGTGACCACCAAAGTCAATTTAGAATGTCGGATGAAGCGAACGTCGATGTTTTCGGAAACAATGGTAGACATTTTAGTGTTCAATAAATGGAACATACGTCTTTTGGTAGAAGTCTGAGACCATTTAGTGTTAAGCTAACGTACAGTATGTGTTTTCTTCACCAGCGTAGATGTTTTAGTCTTTGGTGAACACCACCTATGAAATTTGATGAAGATTATGTAAGAAGAAAGTGGAAATATTTGGAAGATAGAAAAAAAAACTACGTTTGCACAAACAGTATGTTTTCTCACCTGTACGACGAAGCAGAGATGCAGTTTTTTTCTTGAAATACAGAATCTACGGTGCGTATAACTTCTTAGCAGATCAGAATATCAAAGTGGCAAAGTCGCATCCGTTCACTTTTCACTATGTGGCCCTCGCTGGACACCCCTGCTCTACATTATATGTAAAACATTGCAAAGAACCTTACCTACATAGATGTGAACACAAAACCTTGTCTGCCCTTTTTGTCGAACTCTCCTGGACTCAACTCTTCAGGTTGGGGCTTTGCCATCGGCACGGAGTTCCAGATGCACAGCTGGAGGCTCTTCATCCTGGTGTGTCTCCTTCCCGCTATGGCCGCGCTCGTCGGCGTCGTCTTCATGCCGGAAAGTCCTCGGTTCCTCCTGGAGGTCAGACACTGAAAGCATTCATTCATCTAAGTCTTCATGAGCCCGTCACGTATCTCGTCTTTAGTTGTGTCTGTCGCCCGCCGTTACTTATTACTGCTACTACTTAGGACTTCCATCGAGTCATGGTTGGTCAAAGCAACATCCCCTCGCGATGCCAAGGTAGCGAAGGCTTGCTAGGCCGTCACCGGAACACCACACCCCCACGGCGGGGCTCATGCAGGACTTTGTCAGGCCTCTAACCACATGTGGTATTGGATTTGTGTGTGACAAATGCAAACACTCTTACACAACTGCATACCTGGCTGCACCCAGGGCCATCAAAACAGACAACTACACTTACTTTTCTTGTACATGGTAAAAATGAAATGAAATGAAAATGATCAAATGATAATAATATGTGGGGGTTTTGTTGCAAACTATACAATACGGTTCCAAGGTTTTGACACAGTTATCAATGCTATTGAATGAGAACGTGTCTCTAAACTTTTGACCAACACACAATATGACACACAAATTTGGAAAAATGACATTTTGGCACCAACAAAATACAGTATATACAGTTTATCACAGTTAATTGGTTCCAGACCTGCCTGTGATAAGTGAAGGTCCACAGGGTAGGAAGCCTTATGTAGAAATGGAATCTTTTCATAGTTAGAGCATAGAAAACCACAGCATAGCATTGAACCTAACCTAACACCCCATAGTCACCTTTACACTCCTATTACCCAATATAGTAGATATAATCGGAGAAAATAATATATATTCGGCAAAAATAATCTGTTTATTACCTTCTAAATACGGGTTTTAACATTGTTAGAGCCCTCTAGACCCGAAATAACACCCCTATAGTCACCTTTACACTACCCAATACAGTGATGAGACATATGAAACATAATACAAATGAGACACAACATGTCCAACATTACGGACACCTAGTGACCAGTGTGGAATACTACATATCATCACAATGTCTTTGAATGCATCTTCTGAATGCCTTATATTTGTATGGGACTTCATTTAGACATTTTTATGCTTGAAAATGCTTCATTTAGGCAGAAAAATACCTAACATTTGCGTAAATATACATCTCTTTTGATGAATAATAGGCTGTATTCAAGTGTGAAACAGCATTGTTTATTGATTCACATCATTTTGAAAAACTGTGATAGAGTGAAGCCACAAAATTGGAGTGGTGAGGGATGACTGTATGTTGGTGGAAATCAACTTTGGGGGCAAAATGACACACTGCCACACAAGAAAGCATTGTTTGGCACTATTTTTGGGTCATTTTGGTACAGATGGTCCCATTTTGCTGTTTCCATAGGCATAAAAATCATGCAAGATTTACTAAAGCCAAAGCAGATTCCAAACACGTCAAGGTTTATAGGGAGTCTTGGTAACATACATGACTAGTAATGGTTGTTTAGTATGACTTAACAAATCATTAATAACCAGTTTGTAAACCATGAATAAGGGCGCGAGTGGTTCAAACGTTACATCAATGATAAAAATAGATGACAATATTGTAAAAACATGCAATGTTTCCATTTTTTAAGAGCGCTCGACACGACGAGGCGTGGATGATCCTGCGTCAAGTCCACGACACCAACTGGAAGGCCAAAGGCGAGCCGGAAAGGGTCTTCACTGTGAGTTCAATGAAATGAAAAATCATCAACAATTGTCTGGGCGTGATTTTGCTGCCGCTTGAAATTTCACACTCCAAAATGCGTAAAAAAAATAAATCCAAAACGTGTGAAAGCCGAGGCAACTTTTCCCATAAAAATGATGTAAATCCAATTAATCACAGAGTGTCCAACGTGCGGCCTGGGGGCCATTAATAAAAGTTTAAAAAACAAGAAAAAATCATAAAACAACTGCAAAAAACAACAGCAGTCATTTGGTAGCCTGTGGCATTTTTTTAATTGACGCTCTAAAAAAAACACAAATTAAATTAAATTTAAAAAACTAAACAAGAAAACTAAATAAAACAGAAAAATGGGGAAAAAACAGTCATTTTACGAGCATAAAATGATAATATTAAAATAAAAAAGTGTTGTAATCTTATGAGAAAAGTCAGAATATTCTGAAGATGTTTTTTTATTTCAGAAGCATAAAGTTGAAATATTCAGGAAAAATACTTTTTTTTAAAAGTTGTAATATGACGAGACTCAAGCAAAACAAACAAAGTTAACAATTTTGGAAAACTAGGTTGGGAAAAAGTTTGAATAGTAAGAAAATAAAGCCAAAATATTGTGGGACTAACGTCATAATATTCTGGGGAAAAAAACGATGAGAAAAATGGGGAAAAGGGAGAGTAATTTGGTGGCTTGTGGCTTTTTTTATACGACCTCTTGAAAAAAAATCTATAAAAATTCTAAAAAAAAGAAGTAATTAAATTTAAAAAAGAAAAAGAAATGGGAAAAAGAATATAATGAATAATAATTTTACAAGCATAAAGTCATCAAATGAAGAGAAAAGAGTTCAGTTGTAATCTCAAGAGAAAACATTTCAGAAGCATAAAGTTGAAAGACTTACAAGAAAAGTTGTAATATGATGACAATCAAGCGAAACAAAGAATACAGTTGCAGTTTTTGGAAAACTGGGTTGGGAAGAAGTTACAGTAGTCTGAAAATAACGTATAAATCATATTTACACAAAAAACATGAACACCAGGTTTGACAGTTGATTCTTTACCTTTATTCATGATTTGGAGTGCATTAAAAAGCATACAGTAAGTGGAAATGTAGCAGCTTTTAAAGCGCATGCAGAGCGACATAAAGCTGCTGTTGCGACGCAGGTGACCAACATCAAGACGCCGCAGACGCAGGAGGACGAGTTCATCGAGATCCAGAGCGACACGGGCACCGCCTTCCAGCGCTGGACCGTCAGACACCTGACCATGCTGCAGCAGGTCGCCACACGCAACACCTCCACCTTGCGACGATTCGCTCGAACCCTCGCCTCACACGTTGTTGGCTTCCTGTTTAGGTGATGGCGAACGTGATGTCGCTGTCGGCGGCGGAGCTGCGACTCCAGGGCCTCTTCCTGGTCATCGTCTGGTTCTGTTTGGCTTTCAGGTACTCGACTAAGAGCTCATGGGAGCTCGTTTGTTCCAAACGTCCCAACACATTTGTTTGCCTGTCTTAGCTACCACGGACTAGGAGTTTGGTTTCCTGACATGATCAAGTACATGCAGTACGAGGAGTACGAGTCCAAAGTACGAGTTTTCCATCGAGAACGCGTGGAACGTTTCCACTTCAACTTCTCGCTGGTCAACCAGGTGCACCGCGAGGGCGAGTACATTCACGACAAGTACGTCACCAAACCTTCACTCGTTGCGTTCACTTTCAGGACGGAACGGCAATCAAGCGTTTTCTGGCGTGCCCCGCTTTTTCTTAGGTTTGAAAACATCGAGATTAAGTCTGTGAAGTTTGAGGAGTCTTTGTTTGAGAACTGCTACTTTGAAGACATCAAGTCCACCAACACCTTCTTCGAGAACTGCACCATCAAAAACACCGTCTTCTACAACACAGGTACAGTACACGCCCCCTTTGTCAGCATGATTATTATTATCAGTCAGCACTGCACCTCAGCCAGGGGCGTCCAAACCTTTTCCAGCGAGGGCCACAAAGTCAAAAAACCTTGATACTTTGTAAATACGCTGAGAAGTTATTTGGATGTTCAAGAACAAACTCCATCTCAGCCTCGTCTTATATTTTTATTTGTTTAACTTTCTTCTTCAGTAATCTTCATGAATGTTCTTCTGGTAATGCTAGCACTTTGTTCTCAGAATCGTGTGACTTTATTCACGTATTAGAACATTTTTCCCAAACTAATTTCCCCCAAAAATGACAACTCTTTTTTGTTTGATTCTTGCCATATTACGTTTTTCTTTAATATTTCAACTAAAATTACATAATTTTTCCTCATAATATTACAAGTTTCCATCCATCCATCCATTTTCTATACCGCTTCTCCTCTTTAGGGTCGCGGGGGCATGCTGGAGCCTATCCCAGCTCACTTCGGGCGTATTACAAGTTTATTGTCATAAAATTACAGCTATGTTTTTCAAAATTTCCATTTCTGCTGTTGTTGTTTTTTCCAAATATTTCGTAATTATGACTTTATTCCCATAATATTTTGACTTTATTCTCACAACATTATAGCTTTTTTCCGCAACCTAATTTTCCCAAAAATTACAACTTTATTCGTTGTTTTGTTTGTTTTTCAGAATATTATGACTTTCAAAAAAATAACATATTTCTATTTCAACTTTATGCTAGCAAAATGACGTCATTTTTCCTTGTAATATTACGTTATTCTGGTAAAATTAAGAATATTCGTTGTTAAATTACAACTTATTTCTCTGAATATTTTGACTTTATTCTTGCAAAATTACTGCTGATTTTTCCATTTTTTGCTGTTGTTGCTAGTTTTGCTGTTGAATGATATTTTTCGACTGTGCCATGGGTTGTTTTGTACATCCCTGACCTAAACGCTTTCAATTTCATGGAAATAATATTATAATAAACGGTACTGTATATGCATTTAATATGATACCTTTTTCACGTGAATGAAAGTAAGAAGCATTTTAGCCAATCAGACGCACATAGAATGTCATTTCCAGGACAAAGCATGTTAGAGGTAATGCTTAATGAATAAAAAAGAATGTGGACTGCTAGTGAAATTGAGTACACTTAAACATTCCAAAGTAGAATATGAATAGAACAATAAACAAGACATGGTGACTTCGCATCTTGTAGGGAGATAATGTCTCACAAAATTTATCTTGGTTCAGGTTTTTGTCGATATCATAGAAGAAAAAGTATGAAAATAAACATCAACCTGTCAAAAGTTTTGGCACACTTGCCAATGCTATTGCATGACAGCGTGTCTCTAAACTTTTGACTAACACA
>NC_072821.1:38723305-38873305 GCF_027744805.1 Dunckerocampus dactyliophorus
ATACATACATACATACATACATACATACATACATGCATACATACATACATGCATACATACATACATACATACATACATGCATACATACATACATACATACATACATACATACATACATACATACATACATACATGCATACATACATACATACATACATACATGCATACATACATACATACATACATACATACATACATACATGCATACATACATACATACATACATACATACATACATACATGCATACATACATACATACATACATACATACATGCATACATACATACATACATACATACATACATACATACATACATACATACATGCATACATACATACATACATACATACATACATGCATACATACATACATACATACATACATACATACATACATACATGCATACATACATACATACATACATACATGCATACATACATACATACATACATACATACATACATGCATACATGCATACATACATACATACATGCATACATGCATACATGCATACATACATACATACATACATACATACATACATACATACATACATACATACATGCATACATGCATACATACATACATACATACATACATACATACATACATGCATACATACATACATACATACATACATACATACATGCATACATACATACATACATACATACATACATACATACATACATACATGCATACATGCATACATACATACATGCATACATGCATACATACATACATACATACATACATACATACATGCATACATACATACATACATACATACATACATACATACATACATACATACATACATACATACATACATACATACATGCATACATACATACATACATACATGCATACATACATACATACATACATACATACATACATACATACATACATACATACATACATACATACATACATGCATACATGCATACATACATACATACATACATACATACATACATACATGCATACATACATACATACATACATACATACATACATACATACATACATACATACATACATACATACATACATGCATACATGCATACATACATACATGCATACATGCATACATACATACATACATACATACATGCATACATACATACATACATACATACATACATACATACATACATACATACATACATACATACATACATACATGCATACATACATACATACATACATACATACATACATACATACATGCATACATACATACATACATACATACATACATGCATACATACATACATACATACATACATACATACATACATGCATACATACATACATACATACATACATACATGCATACATGCATACATACATACATACATACATGCATACATACATACATACATACAGACATGCATACATACATACATACATACATACATACATACATACATACATACATACATGCATACATACATACATACATACATACATACATACATACATGCATACATACATACATACATACATACATACATGCATACATACATGTGGGCCGCACGGTGGTCTAGTGGTTAGCATGTTGGTTAGCATGTTGGCCAACACAGGAACAGTCTGGAGATGGGAAGACCTGGGTTGGATTCTCCCTTGGGCATTTCTGTGTGGAGTTTGCATGTTCTCCCCGTGTGTGTGTGTGGGGGGTGGGGGGTTTCTGGGTACTCCGGTTTCCTCCCACATCCCAAAAACATGCATGTTAGCTTCATTGGAGACTCTAAATGGTCCATAGGTATGAATGGGAGTGTTTGTCTATATGTGCCCTGCCATTGGCTGGACACCAGTCCAGGGTGTACCCCGCCTGTCGCCCCAAGTCAGCTGGGATAGGCTCCAGCATGCCCCCGCGACCCTCATGAGGAAAAGCGGCATAGAAAGTGGATGGATGGATACAATTACATGCAAATTTAGACAAATTTAATCCTGAGTTAAATTTTTCCAAATATAATCACGTCGTCATCACGCCGAAAATACAAGAAAAAATGTGTTTTTTTACCATTGAAAAATATTGACACACTTGCCCATGCAATTGAATAAGAAAGTGTCTCTAAACTTTTGACCAACACACAAACGTTAAAAAATCACAGTGAAAGAAAAGAAAAGGTTTTTTTGTAAAGAAAAAAACAGTCAAAAGTTTTGGCACACTTGCCAATGCTGTTGAGTGAGAAAGTGTGTCTAAACATTTGACTGGTACTGTAATTCTAAAAGGTTCTTTGATATCACTAAAATTGGGTCCAACCCTTCTGTAACCAAAACAAGCACAAATGAAATGTGCTCTGTCGCTTCTTTCTGTGCTTTCATAAAATGTCACAAAGAAGACGGAGCCGCCTGTGAGTGCCTGTTAGAGAGTCTGTGTTTTTAGACATGTTCTTTGTTTCGCTGATAACGCTTTTCATCAAGCATTAAGATTTGCCACCTTGTCCTGCGGTCCTCGAAGGCACCGGGGCGATGCAAACGTGACGCCCGCACGCTAACTTCCAGCGTGATAAAGCCACCAAACAGAAGACAGATACGTGAATGTGACGAGTGAAGACGTGATCGCTGGTGTGGAATGTTGTCTCTCACCAGACCTGTGGCAGGAGAAGTTCAAGAACTGCCGCCTGGAGAACACCACCTTCCTGCATCCCAAGACAGGCTGCCACCTCAACTTCCAGGAGGAGAACGACATCGTCATCTACATGGTCAGCTTCCTGGGCAGCTTGGCCGTGTTGCCCGGCAACATCATCTCCGCGCTCTTCATGGACAAGATCGGCAGAATCCGAATCATAGGTCAGTTCCCGGAACCCGACGGGACCCGTCGGTGGAAACCTCAAAGGGCTTGAAATGTGACGTCTTGTCCAGGTGGTTCCATGCTGGTGTCGTCTGCGTGTTCTTTCCTGCTCCTGCTGAGCTTCAGCCAAGGAGCGGTGATATGTTGGCAGTGTCTCTTCTACGGCGCCAGCGTGGCGGCCTGGAATGGACTGGAGGTCATCTCCGTGGAACTCTACCCCTCCTCCAAAAGGTACAATTTCCCTCATTTTCATGGGAAATTTCACAGCTTTCCCAACGCAGGTGCTGACAGGTGTGATAAGAACACTACAACACACAACACAAATGACGACAAAACAAGAAATTCATGCAAAATGGCTGACGACCAGCGTGTCTTCCATTCTAGCGTCTTACGCGCCGGATGTTGTGTTGATCGATTACTGGAGAATAACAAATGGTCGTATGTGGCAAGTAGTCAAACGTCACCTGAAAGACAAAAAGCACAAAGTAAAAACCACTGGCAGCCGTTTTGTTAGCTTTTCCAGGTGTTAGCATGTTAGCCTGAGAAAACACACATTGATCAGCCACAAGATAGAAACTGTGACTCGAGACTTGAGGCAGTAGCATTTTCTCTGACATTTGTTCCACTTTGAAGAAAAAGAAAGGAGAAAAACAACAGGAGAATAACGGAAAATAAAAAGTCATACGCGGATAAATAGTCAAAAGTTACCTGAAAGACAAACAGCAGAAAGTAAAAACTACCAGTAGCCAATTTGTTAGCTTTTACAGGTGTTAGCTTCCTTGCTATTATCCGCGTGAAGTAGCTAACGGAAGTGCTTGTCACAACATTTACTTGAAGTATAATATAATTACAACTACTGTTTGTGTTAGTAATTTACTGAGATTCTTGGTAATGCTAGTGGACAGATGGTAGCTTGTTAGCTAGGGGCAACATGTCATGTTAGCCTGAGAAAATAGCAAGAAAATAGAAAATGTGACTCGAGACATGCATTTTCATTGCCATTTTTTCACTTTAAAGTGATAAACCTTAGAAAAACAGCAAAAATAACAGTCAAACGTCACCTGAAAGACAAACAGTAGAGAGTAAAAACTAGCTACTACTGTTGTTAGCTTCCCTGCTAGTATCCACAGAAGTGCTTGTCGGAGTGACTTCATTTTACAATTAAAACTATATGTTATACCCATTTTATTATTCATTTTGTTGACCTATAAAAAAACCAACAAGATTCTTGGTGATGCTAGCTGACGGGTGGTAGCACGTTAGCTAGTGGCAAGCTGCATTTCATGTTAGCCTGAGCAAACCGATTAGCAAGATGCTGGTAAATGAATGGGAAGCGTAGCTAGGAGCCAATTCCCGCTACTAGAGCAATACTTGAAGGAAAAAAAGAGAACTTTTTTTGCTTTGTGTCTGATTGTGTCACAGGGGAACAGCATTTGGCATCCTGAACGGCGTCTGCAAGCTGGCGGCCATCATCGCCAGCTTCATCTTTGCCGCGTTCGTGGGCGTCACAAAGATCATCCCCATCTTTTTGGCCTTCTCTGCGCTCGTCTGCGGAGGTCTTCTGGCGCTCAAGCTGCCCGAGACCCGGGAGAAGATCCTCTCTTGAAAAGCCAAACAGTCCCGCCGCCGCCGCAAAACCGCCGGGTCGCCAACCACGGCCGTGAGTCATTTCAAGAAGCACAACTTTTACGGAGAGAAGGCGGAGCTGGAGGAGGAGGAACGGTGTGGAGAAGGTGTTGGTTAGAGGATTGCTATGTTTTACAAGACGTCCGCTTTCCTACGTGGACCTTCACTTCCTGTTCCTGTTGCCGCCCGCATCGTACGTGAACATGAAACTAGTGTTTTGTCCTTTTTCAGCAACAACACCAAGTGGCACACTTCCAAGAATTGTCAAGAATTAGCTGCACCAGAATTGGGCCATTTTTTGCTACGATAAGAAAAGTGCGGCCAACGGAGAAAAGAAAACGATGTCCTCCACTGTGGCCTTGGTTCGCTGGCTGCTAACACCGTCAGTATGCTAATCTCACTGACTTTCTTGACACCAGCATAGCGGCGTGAGCTAAAGTGCTAACGTTACACTCACGTTTTAACTGCAACACTAAGCTAGGTTAGCCTATTCTCGGAAGGATCAAACGTTCGGTAGCCGACTGCTGGATATGTGGCAGTGCTTTAGTTTAAGATGTGTAGCGAAGCCTGTGTTTTTTCGTTGGTGTATTTTTTTATAAAGCCGTGGGCGTCTATGTGGGGCGATTTTTTAGCCTGTAGTAACACATAAATGGAAGTGTGCCACTCGGTGGAAAGTGAGCTAGCAAAAGAAGCAAATGTTTTTCCAAAATAAAAGCGCTGCACTTGTGTCCTTTGTATTGATATGATAGCTTCTTTCCCGTTGACTTCAACGTGACCTCATGGAAAGTTCTCTTTTGTCTTCCTGTTGTGTAATGTAGTACTTTCTCTTTCTTTTCTGTGGTTTTGTTGTTGTTTTTCAAACAGGAACGACACTATGGGTTGTTTTGCTACGACGCTCTCACACAACCTTCTTCTTCTTCTTCTGACAACGTGTGTCAACATTTCTAAGGCGTGTGTTACTTTCTTGGCACGACCGAGTGTGTGTGTGTGGGGGTGTGTGTGTGTGTGTGTGTGTGTGTGTGTGTGTTGGTGTTGTACGTGCTGTAGCGTGCTGTGACGTAGCCGTATGCTAGTAGCTGTCATGACTTGAATAAAGAGCAGGGATCCGAGCTTTTCGTATCGTCTTCATGTGTCGCGAGCGCGAATGTCATCATAAACATAATAAACTCAAACGAGGGATAAGAAAATAGGATAAGAAGAAATAAAGAAATACGGGCAAGCAAGTACAACAATTCCAAAAATAGGGATGAGGTATTTGCTAACGTCCAACAAAAAGCGCGGATCTCCAAATTGTTGTTTTGTTTCCAGAAAAAAGCACGGCGATACGTGTTGTTCTTTTTGAAACAAACGTAGCGATTAGCAACCGTACGAGTTGGGAAGGAAAGCAAAGCTGAAAGGTGCGTGAATCCCCCGATTCTTGTTACCTTTTCCACATCAAAAGATGGCGAAACTCGTGTCTTTTTGAAGCACAACAAGGTTACGTCACCGTTGAAGCGATTTTCAATTTCACCCTCCAAAAGTAGCGAAGAGGAACTGTATGGATTTGGAATGAAAGCCAAAGCTAGATGGTTGGATTCAGCATTTGTGCTGATGATGTGTTGTCCCGAGAGAAGACGGAGATACGTACAACGACGATACGGTAATTGTTGAAGAA
The DNA here is from genome assembly GCF_027744805.1 of Dunckerocampus dactyliophorus. Taxonomy (NCBI): domain Eukaryota; kingdom Metazoa; phylum Chordata; class Actinopteri; order Syngnathiformes; family Syngnathidae; genus Dunckerocampus; species Dunckerocampus dactyliophorus. The sequence goes on from NC_072821.1 coordinate 38,729,391, forward strand.
CTGGAAGGATATTGAAGGAAGATGAAGCTAAATGGTTGGATTTAGACTTTCTGTTGCCAAACTGTCATTTTTATTTCCACATCCAAAAAAATGGAGATGTTTTTGGGGCTTTTTCGGAGCAGGACGACGGTATGTTCACTGTTGAAGCTTTTTCTGTTTTCAACCTCCGAATGTAGCGATTAGCAACTGCATGGATTTGGAATGAAATGCGAAGCTAAATGGTGTGATTTCCAGTAAGTCTGGTGGTATTTTTCCAAATAGAAACAAGGAGAACGTGCTTTTATTTAGACGAGGATCATTTCACTCTTCACTCCATTTCCATTTTCAACCTGCAGATTTAGTGACTGTTTGGATTGTGAATGAAATCCAAAGCTTCAAGGTTGGGTTTAGAGTACATGCAGCATCTCCAAGTCGCTGTTGTTTTCCCAGATGACAAACATGGAGATAAACTTGTCCTTGCGTTTTTGAGCATGATGTGTTCACCGTTGGAGTTATTTCAATTTTCAACCTCCAAAGTTAGCGATTAAGAAATGTATGGATTGTGAGGGAAATCCAAAGCTAAATGTTTGCATTTAGAGCGCGTAGGTCCAAGTCGGTGGAAGACAACATGGTCACTGTTGAACTGCTGCGAGGAGTTCAATGGTTGCATCTCCTGATGGTGTTTTCTTATCTTTCCTTATCCTTTCTTAGCACAACAACAAGAAGTTCACTGTTGAAGCTATTTCATTTTCCAGCCTCCAAATGAAGGCTTTGCTATGAAATCCAAGCTAAGCGTATATCCCAAACGTTTTTGGTTTCTTTTTGGGATAAATAGACAGATGCATGTTCTTTAGCACAACGACATGTTCACTGTTGATGGCGTATCCATTTCCAGCCTCCACATGAGCGATGAAGAACTACGTATGTGATATCTACAAAGACGTCCAAAGCTAACCGCTTGGCTTTACAGCACCGATGTCCAAACTTGAGTGGTTTTGTCAGATAAGAGCACGGAGGGACACGTCGTTGTTGTTGTTGTTGTTTTAGCGCCATGACAACATGTTCACCTGTGAAGCTACTTCAATGTTCAACCTCCACATTTAGTGATGAACAGCTGATGGCTTTGGAAGGAAAGCCAAAGCTAACTGGTTGCGTTCACAGCACGTGTCTCCAAATGTGTTCATTTTAGTCCAATAAAGAGCAAAACCACAGACATGCGTGTTTGTTTTGGAGGTTCAGTGATGACACGTCCAGTCTCGACTCGCTTCCACGCGACTTCTTGCGTTTGCTAGCAGCAAGACTGCCTCGGATGCGTTTACGCGTCCATGCTGAGGTCCCACAGACCGCATCTGCTGGCCTTTTTTAGTGATTTGCTATTTGAATGCTGGCAGTGAAATTGGTGCAAGCGTGTGACGCGGGTGGGGGGGTTATTTATCCACCCAAACATGGCAGCACACAGGTGTGAGGTCGCGGCGCCGACAGGACGACATGTTTACTTTGGCTCAGGTGCCAAAAACCACACCCACGATGATGATGATGATGATGATGATGACCATGGTGTCCACCATCTTTATATGAACGACGTACTCGCCTGCTGAAACATTCATCCATTCATCCAACTGATGATCTTATGAGCGTGCATTTATTGACATTTCATGACATTTATTGCCCCCCTTCAGATAACCCCCCACCCCCACCCCTTCACACCTAAGGTGCCTAATGTTACCCCTTCATTCACAGCCCCCCCCACGTGCTCCATTACAAACAACAGCAGTTTCAGCTTCACTGATCAGCATGAACGTAAGTGCTGTCTAATAAAAACGTCTTTTGCTTCCTTGTCTTCCTCCGTGAAGACGTCACAGACGTGCGTTGCTGTTCCACGGCTGTCTTTCCAGCTGCTGTGGAATGTGTTGCCACGAGGAAGCCTGCAGAGAAGGACATTGATTTGGTTTGGTTGAGGATGCGAGCGCAGTATGAAAATGCTGACTTTGCATGAACCACATGAACCGCCGGTGCGGGTCTGCTGGTGTGAACGAAGCGTTTGCAGCGCCTGCACTGCTTTAAGCTTTTCTTCTTCATTTTCATTTGAATGACATTTTTAAATGTCGTTTCTGTGGCTTTTGCTACTTACGTTATTTCCATCTATTTTTTTATCGTTGGTATTTTCTGCCAATTATTGCAAAAATAATGAAGCGTATTTTGGCCCCCCCCTCCAAGACTACACCTATGTAAACAAATATATGTCATTCTAACTCTATCAAATCTATATTCAAGTCAGAAATCACAGCAATTCCCACCATTCCAAGAATGTTTTCAGCCCCCCCGGCTGCCCCCGGAGGTCACGTCAGGGCTGGCTGGAGGGCTGTGGAGGTCCAGACAGGTGGCAGGCAGCCCAGCCCGGGTGGGCGTTCAACCCCCGAGAGGTGCCAAACTGCTCGCCAAACTCCCGCAGCCTCACCTCTGGCGGGGTGGACGGCCGGGTCGCTCCGCGGGTTCAAGCCCGGTTCGCTCTGCACTCCACTTGACACAGCAGGCCAGCGTTGCTTTAACCCTTCAGCAGGAACCATCACAGCTTCCTGAACTACCAAACGCATTCTTATTTTCATGTATTTGACATGTTGGGCTACTTTACTTTCTATTGTTGCCTTCGGCTAGCGACATGCAGCAGGCTGGCGCGATGCCACGTTACATGCGGTACGTGTCACAACGTTCCCATCCTATTTGTTTGACGCAGCCTCTTCATTTATTGGGGAAGAAAAATAGCGCTGACATTCAAATATGTTCAGTATTTGATGTCATATATTTGATTATATTGTGATGAAAACATATCCGTCGTAATAAATGATGAAGACGGCTCATACTGGTAATTAACTGGAACAATAATAAGCCATCAGTCTAGTCTAGTCGTTGTAGATCATTCTAGTGTACTTTTAAACAATGAAAGGATGAAGCATATTCATGTTCTGGTAGTTCATGCGAAGACAAATGTCCTGATTGGACGAATGATTTGTTTACGTAAAAGAGTGAAATAAAGATATTGTATTTGCACTGTACTTTTTCAATGAGTAATGACGAAAGGATGTCATTGTATATATAATCCATCTATCCATAATTGATTCTACATAAATATTTGCATTGAATGGATCGCTTTGATCATTCTCTAAAAACATCGTTTTTAACGATACTGTATGTGAGATTGTACTGAAGTATGAAAATCATGATAAAGCATGTCGAAGAAGGCAGCAATGACGTGCAAGCACATCACTGAGGAAACATGACGCCATCTGTGGAAGTCATGATTATCCTGATTTGCAGTATTTATCAAATCAAATCAGAAATCATTTGATCCAAACATGAAGGGTGACTGTCATGCAAGTGTTTGTGTTTTGTGCGTACGTGTACGCGTGCGTGTACGCGTACACGTACGCGTACGTGCTCGCGTGATGCAGCCTCGTCCCAGCAAGAGGAGGCTAGCGGAGGCGAGGTTAGCGGAGGGTTCCTGAACGTTCTCACAGCTGAGGTGTGAAGCGACACCTCCGGCCTCATCACTTCTCATCAGCATGAAAGGCTGGCACCTCCATCATTCATTCATTCATCCGCTATTAGACCACATTTACAGGGCTGACAACGCTCCACATGTCAGCAGCTTGCTCAAACCATACGTGGGAAACGCTGAAAGCCTCGCCGTAGATTGTAAAACCGTGACGATGAAGCGTGGGTCATCAAGGAGCACAGATGAGGAGGAGGCCTACGCCAGGTTCAAGGTTGGAAAGAGGTGACGATGAAGTGGGAAAAATAGCAATCAACCAGTGGCCTTAAAGACACAATACGTGATTCTTGTCATTGACAAGCAGTGTTAGTAAGAACGACAGTCATGACAGTACGAGTCAAGCTAACGTTACATTTCTAACGTCATTTTCATACCTGTCAACCCTCCCGTTTTTCCCAGGAATTTTTCATTTTCTTTTTCTTTTTTATTTGTATTTAATTAGATTTGCCCTGCTGTATATTTGCCATATTTTAGCTTTCTAAAAAATAAAAATAAAAAAATAGATGTAGATTTTTCCCTTATTTTTTGGAAAATGTAAAATATTTTTATTTTTATTTTTATTTTTCAAATGAAAATGAATAGAGTGGACTGCAGGGGGTCCATAATATCTGCCAACTTGCGTACAGTAAATGGAAAGACTTCAAGTAATCCACAAAGTCAAAACACGCATGCAAACAAAATAGACGTGTCACATAAAATGACTGTAACGTGATCGATCCTCCTGATGGTTATTAATCATAACTGCCCCCTGACACAATAGAAATAAACAGAAAGACTTGAAATAATCCTCAAAATCTGTGGCACAGAGTACGAGCTCATGCAAAAAAGAAGTATTATTTTTGCAAAAACACAATTGTTGGAGTATTTTATAGGTAAATTGATGTCCTCCAAGTATCACTATGCTAGCTATCGAAGGTATTCAACACTCCTGGAACATATTTGATGTATATAAAAACACCTATCAATAAAAACACAATATTCCAAGAAATAATACAAATTCGATGATTCCAAAATGTTCTGCGTGTGCCTAATGAAGCGTCCAGTGCGCGTACTTTCTCGTCACTCTCTCCTGTTGTGACGAGAGAAGTCCCAAACACACACACACACACACACACACACACGCACGCACGCACACACACAAACTTGGGACATGTGCCAAAGACATCTCAAAAAGCACAAAAAGTGTTTATTGTTATGAGGAGGAGTCAAAATTCACACCTCTGTTTCTGCAGCTTCTCTTTCCCAGCCTGAGACCCTGCAGCCCCCTTGCAGCGTGTGTGTGTGTGTGTGCGTGCGCGTGCGTGCGTGCGTGCGTGTGTGTGTGTAGGTAGTGGAGAATGTGCGGAGGTGTCACTTGGCACCTCGTGGGCCCGGCCTGCGCTTAAAAAGCAGGCGCTGGGAGCTGAGAAGCACTCGCAGCCTCAGTCTAACCAGCCAACATGGACGCCTCTCCTGTCCTCAACTACGGCCTCCAGTACCAGTGGTTCTCCGACTCGGACCTCTCCGGCATCTCCTCCCCGGACACCCTCTCCCCGGTGCACTCCATGGACTCCAGCTTGTCCCCGTCCTACCAGCAGCCGCCTCGGTCTGCCCCCGAGGCGACCGAGTCCGGATACTCCCCGACTATCAAGGCCTCTTCCCGCTCCGAGTCGGGCCGGAAGACGGGCCGGGCCGCGAGGACCCGCAGCAAACAGCGGGAGAGCGCCAGCGAGAAGGAGAAGCTGAGGATGAGGGATCTGACCAAAGCTCTCCACCACCTGCGCTCCTACCTGCCGCCCTCGGTGGCCCCCACTGGTCAGACCCTGACCAAGATCGAGACCCTGCGTCTGGCCATCCGCTACATCTCCTTCCTGTCCGCCCAGCTGGGCCTCAGCGAGGAAGTTCTGTTCCAGAGGAGGGAGCAAGGAGACGCCTCGGCCAGCGACGCCTCCTCACCTGACATCCTGGCCTACTTCCAGCGTGGACCCCCTGCTGTCCAGTCTAGCCCGTTGCAAGGCCAGAACCTGAACCAGAACCAAGGCCTGTACTCCCCCGGGGTTCAGCCTGGAGTGTTGCATTCTGGGAACTGCAGTCATGGATTGACCAGCGCCCCTGAGAGGGAACCCATGTTGCCTCCAGGATCGTCTTCTCAGGTACGAAGAAGTCCATCACGTGACCTTTGTCAGCAAATAAGTCAAATAAGTAAAACATCCTCCTTTTATATTTCATACAGATGTACACCACCGACTGCTGCAGCCCGCTGGTGCCGAGACACTACTGGGCTTAAAAACATGGCCGCCACCAGCCAGGCCTCAGCCGCCACCAACAACATACTACTTCCTGTCTTAAAAACATGGCGGACCCAAGCAGGCTACTTCCTGTCTGACTGTGAAAGGACTAATTTATTTGATGTGTTCTTCTATTTATTGTTGCCCTGTCTTGTGTAAATAGGAACAGCTTATTTTTATATATTTCTTGTAATGCTACTATTTATAATAAACACCTCAAAAGCAGTTTGCCTTGTCTTGCTTTAAAAACAATTTAAAAAGACTCCAGACTCATGGGTCACATTATTAGGTACACCAGCACTATTATTTGGATGCTGTCATGTAGCTGATATGATGTCATTTTAAAAATACACTTGGTCCCCAACTTACAAACATCCGACTTGCGAACATTCGGAGATACGAACACAAGCTGACTGGTGTGTATTTTCATGTGATTTGCCTTATAAGTCCATATTTCTACTGTACATGCTTGACCAGCAGAGGGCACTGTGACACTGCTAATGGGACCAACAGGAGAGGAAGAAGAGGAAGAGAAGAGAGGAAGGCTAAGAGTTGTATGATAGAACCCGGACAGAGCGTGTGATTAAAGTTTCTGAAGAGTTAATAGGCCTGCTTAATTCTACACCACCCACAGAACACTACCTCTTTTAGAAGAGTCTAACCACCACCACCATTTGTCCTTTTTTTCAATAACTCCTCCTCCTCCTCCACAACGACGTATGCTCGACCACTCCTCTTCAAAGGTAAATAACATTTATCATTACGTATTATTATATCACTTTTATTATTGTTTTTTTCATTCATTATCCTGGTTTAATATTACTACTGCATCCAAACTCATATTTACATACATACACATGTACTGTATATGTATACACGTACATGTAGTACCTATATCATTGCTAATATTACCTTTTGTTGGGCTTACGAACAAATGGACTTGTGAACGGTCGTCTGGAACCAATTGTGTTCGTAAGTTGGGGACCTAGTGTATACAGTATGTATATATTATGTAATTGTATAATGATATGATATGAGAACACTCAAATATTTCAAACAGTGAGATGCAATGCAGTTGTACAGTACACCCCACAAACTACACCACCACAATAATACACAACAATAAACATAGTATTACTGTAAATTCATACCTCTCTACCGGGACGTACGACATAACATAACGCAAAGCAACATAGTGCAATGTAGCATAGCATAGCATAACCTTGTATAGCATAGCATAAAATAACATAACACAACATAACACAACATAACATAACATATAACAACATAACATAACATAACATAACATAACATAACATAACATAACATAACATAACATAACATAACATAACATAACATAACATATAACAACATAACATAACATATAACAACACAACATAACATAACATATAACAACATAACATAACATAACATAACATAACATAACATAACATAACATAACACAACACCACATAATTTAATAGAATATACATAATACAGTATATACTGTATACATATACTGTACATGATATAATAAATAGCATACGCTATAATATGCACAACATAACATAACACAGTAACATGTACTTAGTATGATGCAATATAACACAATACAAGACACACATTGTAGGCCACTGCAGGAAGAGGAATATGTTCGATGGCTCCCTCTTGTGGTCATATGAGCACATGATCCTTAATCGGCCCAGACGTTGCTTGGTTGCGATCCATCCTGGATGACGTTCATCTCATTTCACAAGTTCTACGTCCTTTTTAAAACTCCTGTGTACAATAAACAGTACGATACACTAAATGACACCATTCGGTTTTTAAAAGGCTAAATTGGTGAGATTGGTATCAAATAAATTAAAAAGATGATTCAGTGTCAGTTTTATTTCAGGTTACTGGGAGACACGAGGGAAGAGTACTTTTCTTGCAGGACAAATGACACAAATATTCTTCTTCTGCTCCCATCATCCCACCTGTGTGTCACCTTTTACTTCTTCCCCACTTCCTGTTCCTGGCTTGCACTTCCTGGGCCAAAAGCTGATTGAAATAAAGAGCAAGACTGGAAATGATGTGAAAAGGTGCTTTGTAAATAAAGTAGTTGTGAGTTTATTTAGTGCGTGGGCGCTAATGGAGCTCCTCGGCACCACGAAGTCTAGACTTAAGACCCTAATGAGCCTCCAGGGAGGGCTTTAGTATGCGTGCATGATCTCCATGCATATTGCCAGTGTTTGCTTTGCCACCTCCTCTTCGGCTCATGTTAACTACAGGCACCATGATGGAACCTCTTGGCCCCTTTCATCAGCCTGCAGCTAATCAGAGTTGAAAGGTTGACGCCGCCGTGCTGATGAGTCCATTAGGACGTGTAAACGCACTCACGGCTGGTGTGGATGAAGGAGCATGGCAGAAAAGACATGCTTAGCATTATCATCCTGCTTTACACGTGCACTCAGCTCTCTCATCGTTCCCTCATGTGACCGCTGCACTACTGTGACTACAAGCACAGTGATACACCCCAAAAGATCGTACATTGGATCCCAGCAGCGCGCACGCATGTGTACCTAATCAAATGGCCAACGATACGCTGCAGAAAATACTGTTTGGAAAAGTCCCTTGAACCGTTGACTCTCTGAAACACTTCAACATTTCACATTTTAACTCCAGAAAAATGGAGTGAATCCCCCCATCATATCATCACTTTTGAATTATTATTATAGTTATTCATATTTTCCATTGGAATTTTAAAATAATATTATAATAGCGTTCAAAAGCCAAAAAGCTACAACGATATCTAATCATACCACGTGATTATTTGATTGATTTATTAAATATTTGCCTTGTTTTATATATGTACTTATGTGCTTATAGATTAGATTGCAAATAATAAAGAATATGGTATTCTTGTTATTTTGTTGTGTTATGAACTGTGTTATGAAATGAAATGAATTACATTATTATTTATAAATGATATATTTACGGTACATTTAAATATAATTATAAATGATATATCATTTGGAATTATGTTGTATACATGCTACAGTATATACAATGGTATCATATACAGTATCAATTAAATATGAATGAATATCAATTATATATATCACATTATTCGAGTTTATCATGTGATTATCATTTATATTTCACCCGAGTGAGGACAAGTGGCATCGAAAATGAATGAGTTCATTAATTGATTACTAATTATATACTGTTATTCATGCAATACTATTATAATAGTATGATATGAAATTATAATGAATAACATCACCAATAATATAAATATATTAGTATTATATGAAATGATGATTGTGTTATTAATAGAATCACATCATTATTTGATAGCAAGACACAATAAAAAGTTGATCATAAATTAAGCATAAATTTAGGCCTGAAAAAAAAACATTTGAAGGAATGAAATGATTTATTTCTTGGGAATTATATTATAATTATAATATAATTATTATTATATTGATGATTGATTACTCTGATGAGTTCAAGCAAAGTAGAACTAAGAGTAAAACAAAAGCAACTCTGCCCTCACTGACTCTTGTTTTTCTTTCTCGCTTTTGTCCCACCTGAAGGTGAGGAGGCGAGTGAAGAAGAAGATGACACCTCAGCCTCGGAGCAGGAGACAAAAGTCACGCGCTGCTTTGTGGGAACGCCGCTCAGCTCTCCAATCCGCAGTCCCGCCGCCTCATAAAGAACATTTAGAAGAACTGGCTGCCGTCACACCGGAACATTTCGGTAGTAAACACTGAATCACCAATCGTTGAAAAGTGGTGGAAAAATCAACGGCAGAGTGCAGACCTCCACTACGTCATCAGCATCGACATTCATCAACGTCAACATTTTGTCTGTAAGATTCATCCACTATTCAGTCAAATGCCCCGAAAAGACCCAAAATTTCCTCTCATGTCTGCAGTTGCATCTCAACACGTAAAAATGCATAAAAACACCAACAAACAGCAAAATTGTTCAATAAATGTTTACAGTCGTTAAAATGCGTTCTTTTTGTTCATCGTGACATCCCACCTTTCATACCCTTAATTCTTTTCAAAACAAATCCTTCATTTTAGTGTATTTTTACAACACACTTCTTTATTTGTCCTCAAAAAATGCAATAAAGACAGAATAACTCATGAAATTAAAAGAAAGTACACACATAGCAGAATATTTTATTTTATTGTATTTTTTATACTGAAACAAAACTAACTGTAATTCTTAAAAAGAAAAGCATAAGAATGAAAAATAAATCTAAAATAAAATAAAAAACTAAAAAACTAACTCAATCAAAACTAACTAACTAAATCAAAAGTAAAACTAATCACCCAGCAAGACTAAATTAGTAAAATTTGGAAAAAAAAGGATAAAATTTATTAGAAAATTGACATAATTTAGGTTTCGATCTTTTCCATAATTAAGTCATGATCATTTCATAGAAATTCAATAATAATTAAAAGAAAAAAACTATTAAAATCATAATAATAATAATTAAACTACCTAAATGGTCAATTTATTTTATTTTATTTTATTTTATTTTATTTTATTTTATTTTATTTTATTTTATTTTATTATTAATGACACTTGTTTATGTTCCTCATTCTGATCAATGAATTCTGATTGATGAATTGATGAGTTTCATGTGTAAAAAAATGTAATACTTAAAAAGAAAAGAATAAGAATGAAAAATAAATTAAAACTAAAATAACAAACTCAATGAAAACTAACTAAGTATAAAAAGTAAAACTAATCACCCAGCAAGACTAAATTAGTCAATTTTTGAAAAAATGGGCAACATTTATTAGAAAATTTAGATAATTTGGGTTTCTATGTTTTCCATAATTAAGTCATGATTATTTAATAGAAATTCAATAATAATAAAAATAAAAATACTAACAACTATTAAATTAATTGAAATGGTCATTTTGTTTTATTTTGTTGTATTTGATTATTAAAGACAGTTGTTTGTGTTCCTCATTGTGATGGATGACTTCCGTGGATCAGTGGATCAGTGGATGAGTGGATGAGTGGATCAGTGGATCAGTGGATGAGTGGATGAGTGTCATGTGTACAAAATGTAACACATGAAAAGAAGAGAATAAGAATGGAAAGTAAATCCAAAGTACTTGTAGGATTGCCTCCAAAGAAGCGCTGCATTGAGTGTAAACGGGACATATTTTGATGATTTCAGCATCCAGCTTTTGAAGTTCCCGTGGCGCCTGAGGTCGTCCAAACATGAGAAGGTGCAAAGTCCTCCCACCTCGCAGCTGCCTCGGCACACTTCTTCCATTCAGCCCAGCTGGAAGAAAGAAAATGCGTGAGAATGAAGAAGTGAACACATCGTGAGTGGCGTGCAGACATGGTGTGATGTTTGGAAGCATGATGGAGATACTGGAACTACCCTGGATTCATTTGCTAGAACCTTTTCACCATCAATGGTCCCAAGTCCAAGGAGGTTCTTTATGATGCCTCCCAGTCGCACCTTGTCCCAGAGCTGGAATCTTTCCCATGGGAACCCCTGGCCGAGGTGTGAGGGCTGTGAGGGTCCAGAAGGTGCCGCCTCGCACCTCCCTCCACATATATGGAGCAGCCTTGCAGCTCCTTCCTCACACTCCTCCTCTTACCTGCCTCAGCAGCAACACTCCAACTTTGAACATCAGCCATGGAGCCTTCTTTCTCTTTGCCGCTCCAGCTTCAGGAGAACTTCCTCTTCGAAGACCTCCTAGACAAGTCCTACTACGCCGTGGCCCACGACGCAGCCTCAGACCCTGGCTACTTCAGCGCCGGAAGCAGCCTGTCCCCAACTTCTTCTGAGGACTCCTTCTCCTTCTCGCCCAGCTCCCTCCAGACCAACCTGGCAGACGCTTTGGACTCTCTCTTCTTCAGCAGTCCTCCTCCTGCTCCTGTTCCTCCTCAGGAACCGCCAAAGTCCCCCCCTGCTAAGAAATCCAGATCCAGGTATCCAGGAAATAAGCGGCAGACGGCCAGCGAGAGGGAGAAGCTGAGGATGAGGGATCTGACCAAGGCTCTTCACCACCTGAGGTCCTACCTGCCGCCCTCAGTGGCTCCAGCAGGTCAGATCCTGACCAAGATCGAGACCCTGCGCCTCACCATCCGCTACATCTCCTTCCTCTCTGCCCAGCTGGGCCTCAGCGAGGAAGTTCTGGAGCAGAGGAGATCCTCTGGTTGCCCCGAGGCACCTCAGACCCTCAGCCAGTTCTTGGGTCGCCCGATGTTCTCCGTGGAGCCTTCATATCAGGTTTGTCCACCACCATCTTCGCCTGTCTTCTTCTCCTGACTTTGGACGTCTTTTCTAAGCAGTCTTTCTTTTTCCCAGGCGGAGGTTTGCTTCAACGCCGAGCAGTTGTGGTCACCGCAGCAGCAGCAGCAGCAGCAGCAGCAGCAAACCTTCTCTGGCGTCTGCTGAGCAGCGTCATCAGCAGACGCAGCTACTTTCATTGCAACAATGAACTCTACAACTCTTTTTTGTTGTTTTCAACAAAATATTACTGTGCTTTTTTGTAAATAGGATAATAATAATAGTAATAATAATAATGTGTATTTATTGATATTGGGAATAAACAATGCCAGTAAACTTTATACTAGCTTTGTGGTCTTCAGTTAGGCTTAGGCTTCAGGTTAGGGTTAATGTTAGGTTTAAGGTTAGGTTTAAGGTTAAGGTTCGGTTTAAGGTTAGGGTTAAGGTTAGGTTTAAGGTTAGGTTTAAGGTTAGGTTTAAGGTTAGTGTTAAGGTTAGGCTTAAGGTTAGGTTTAAGGTTAGGGTTAAGGTTAGGGTTAAGGTTAGGTTTAAGGTTAGGGTTAATGTTAAGTTTAAGGTTAGGGTTAAGGTTAGGTTTAAGGTTAGGGTTAATGTTAGGTTTAAGGTTAGGTTTAAGGTTAGGTTTAAGGTTAGGTTTAAGGTTAAGGTTCGGTTTAAGGTTAGGGTTAAGGTTAGGTTTAAGGTTAGGTTTAAGGTTAGGTTTAAGGTTAGTGTTAAGGTTAGGCTTAAGGTTAGGTTTAAGGTTAGGGTTAAAGTTAATGTTAGGTTTAAGGTTAGGTTTAAGGTTAGGGTTAAGGTTAGGCTTAAGGTTAGGTTTAAGGTTAAGGTTCGGTTTAAGGTTAGGGTTAAGGTTAGGTTTAAGGTTAGGTTTAAGGTTAGTTTTAAGGTTAGTGTTAAGGTTAGGCTTAAGGTTAGGTTTAAGGTTAGGGTTAATGTTAGGGTTAAGGTTAGGTTTAAGGTTAGGGTTAATGTTAGGGTTAAGGTTAGGTTTAAGGTTAGGGTTAAGGTTAGGGTTAATGTTAGGCTTAAGGTTAGGTTTAAGGTTAGGCTTAAGGTTAGGTTTAAGGTTAGGGTTAAGGTTAGGTTTAAGGTTAGGGTTAAGGTTAATGTTAGGTTTAATGTTAGGTTTAAGGTTAGGGTTAAGGTTAGGGTTAATGTTAGGTTTAAGGTTAGGGTTAATGTTAGGTTTAAGGTTAGGGTTAATGTTAGGTTTAAGGTTAGGTTTAAGGTTAGGGTTAAGGTTAGGGTTAATGTTAGGTTTAAGGTTAGGTTTAAGGTTAGGTTTAAGGTTAGGGTTAATGTTAGGTTTAAGGTTAGGTTTAAGGTTAGGTTTAAGGTTAGGGTTAAGGTTAATGTTAGGTTTAAGGTTAGGTTTAATGTTAGGTTTAAGGTTAGGTTTAAGGTTAGGGTTAATGTTAGGCTTAAGGTTAGGTTTAAGGTTAGGGTTAATGTTAGGTTTAAGGTTAGGGTTAAGGTTAGGTTTAAGGTTAGGGTTAAGGTTAATGTTAGGTTTATAAGGTTAGGTTTAATGTTAGGTTTAAGGTTAGGGTTAATGTTAGGCTTAAGGTTAGGTTTAAGGTTAGGGTTAATGTTAGGCTTAAGGTTAGGTTTAAGGTTAGGGTTAAGGTTAGGTTTAAGGTTAGGGTTAAGGTTAATGTTAGGTTTAAGGTTAGGTTTAAGGTTAGGGTTAATGTTAGGCTTAAGGTTAGGTTTAAGGTTAGGGTTAATGTTAGGTTTAAGGTTAGGGTTAAGGTTAATGTTAGGTTTAAGGTTAGGTTTAATGTTAGGTTTAAGGTTAGGGTTAAGGTTAGGGTTAATGTTAGGTTTAAGGTTAGGGTTAATGTTAGGTTTAAGGTTAGGTTTAAGGTTAGGGTTAATGTTAGGTTTAAGGTTAGGGTTAATGTTAGGTTTAAGGTTAGGTTTAAGGTTAGGGTTAATGGTAGGTTTAAGGTTAGGGTTAATGTTAGGTTTAAGGTTAGGTTTAAGGTTAGGGTTAAGGTTAGGTTTAAGGTTAGGGTTAAGGTTAATGTTAGGTTTAAGGTTAGGTTTAAGGTTAGGTTTAAGGTTAGGGTTAATGTTAGGCTTAAGGTTAGGTTTAAGGTTAGGGTTAAGGTTAGGTTTAAGGTTAGGGTTAAGGTTAATGTTAGGTTTAATGTTAGGTTTAAGGTTAGGTTTAATGTTAGGTTTAAGGTTAGGTTTAAGGTTAGGGTTAATGTTAGGCTTAAGGTTAGGTTTAAGGTTAGGGTTAATGTTAGGTTTAAGGTTAGGGTTAAGGTTAATGTTAGGTTTAAGGTTAGGTTTAATGTTAGGTTTAAGGTTAGGGTTAAGGTTAGGGTTAATGTTAGGTTTAAGGTTAGGTTTAAGGTTAGGCTTAGATTGCCATGATGCATTTCCTAACACAAACATCTGCCAGCAGCACACGGAGGTGCTAAACAGGAGCACAGCCGTGCTAAAGTCCTTTAGGAAAGACCCCCCACTGGGGGCAGCTGAGGACGCCACCTCCGCTTCCTGTGCAAACATGGCCGACACGCAACTGACCAAGCAGGCAAACAAAAGACAGAATAGAATCCACTCGACGGTCACATGACATTCTTAACACTACAACAACTTCAAATTAAAGTTGGGAAAAATAAACAATATCTCATTCTACAAAACAACATAATATTTTAGCAGCATATCATATCAATACAAGCAATGTAATGAAATGATAATAAAAAAGAGAAAATAAATGATTTATTTCTACATTGTAATAGTTGTTCATATAAATAAATAATTCTACTCCTAAAATATGAATATGAATGATAAAGTGTCTAGTTTCAGGTGATATTTCTTCATACTCTTGCAAACGATATTCATCATAACTGTTTTGCAGTACTTGCAGTGTCAGTACTTGCGTGAGGAAAAAAGACAATAGTAAGAAAATCCTTCTGAACATTTCAAGACAGACATCTGAATTATGATTAACGTTCCAATCGTGTGCCGTGATGCTTTATTATCATCGCATTCTTGTACGTAATCACACCACTTTCATTCCTGACAAACATTTTACTGTAATATCAAAATCATGCAAATAGTTTTGCAGTACAGACTATTGCTCCGGTGGCTGTGAATTGTTTTCTATGTACTACAAAAAATGTATGTTTCATAGGAAATAAATACGTTCCATAAAAACGGCATCCTGCTTCTATTGAGGCTCCAACAGCAGCATACTTCGTGACTGAGTCACGTCCCAGGAACGTTTCTTTGTGATGCCGACACAAAATAAGAATTAGTTACGTATCTTAAGTGAAGACCAGCCACTCACGGTTGTGTATGTTTATTTTCCAGCTTACCATCAAATGTGTGTGACAATAAAAAAATAAGAGCAGCATATCTACAGTTCTTCTTCTTTTGTGTTTTTTATATATTGTGTGAACGTGTCAGCAGGGGAAATGGAGGACAAGCTAAGCGGGAGATTGTGGCGAGTTTGAGGTCTGATGGGTGAACCACTCCAGCACGTCTTTCTTGTTCTGAGCCACCCACTTCATGTTGGTCCTGGTCCTCTCCAGCGCCTGCTCCACGGCGGCGCTGGCCGAGCCCAACTGTCCCGCGTGCTCCTCTTTGAAGTCCAGCAGCTGCAACAGGCGGGGCGGACGTTTCAGTGCGGTACGCGTGCGTGTGCTGCTGCAAGTTTCACGTGAGCGTCAGTACCTGCTTGTACTCAAACTCGGTGGAGAAGCGTCGGGTCACGCCGGAAATGAGGCTGCTGAAGGAGAACGATCCGCCGCCGTAACTGTGCAACGGAAAAATAATGACTTGGAGTGCATGAGAAAGCTGAAAGGTGAAGGTGCGCACTACAAACTCACTCGTTGTACAAGTAGTCCCAGTTGCTTCTGACAAAGTCCCAGGCCAGCGGCTGTCCGACGGCGTTGCCGGCGATGGAAGCGATGACGTCAGTGGCATCCTGCTTACGGATCTTTCCTGCGTCTAGACTGTACTCCAGATACCTGAAGCACGCCCGAGACGTGCAAGGACGGAAGGGAAAGAAAGTCAGCAAGATATGCTGCTGCCTCCGTGCTGACTACATGCAAAAATAAATCATATTCCTCTGCTGTCTAAAGCACCGACTGCAAAAATACTAGCCAAAGATGACCTACTGCAAGAGCTGGAGTCAAAGATCTGAGCAGCATGTAGCAGCTCACCTCAATATTTGATCTTTTATCAAAAGAAATACGCTTACTTAGAAATGTAACATTGACAGCTGTGTACAAAAAAACAGGCTTTGCTACACATCTTAAAATAAAGCAACAAAAATGCCAGTCACAGATCTCTGATGATAGCATTTTTGCAGAAGGGTCTTGAAAACAGCAAAAACGTAGCTATTATTGGAGGAAATGTGCTAACTTACAAATGTAATTTTGACAGCTTTCTAAAAAGATTTGCAGGCTTTGCTACACATCTTAAAATAAAGTTGAAAAAATACCAGTGAAAGATCTCTGACTACCGTTTGTGCAGTAGGTTCTTGAAAACAGCAATAATTGAACTTGTATTGGAGGAAATATGATAATTCGCAAGCAGGCTTTGCTACACATCTGAAAACAAAGCCTGAAAAGAGCCCAACTCTGCCGTCATATCCTGTCGAGCGTAAAGTGGATATGTGCTAAAGATAAAAGATAAGATTAAAAGATTGTATCCATATCCAATCTTCCTCTCCCTGTGTGGCTCAACAAGCTGGAATGACCACCTTGGCCCCCCAGTGGTGAGGACGCACACAGCGATCAAGCTGATATTTGAGTGACAGGACTGACCTGTTGAGCAGCCAGGGTTCTCTAGTGCAGGCCAGCGCCCACATGAGCTTGTTGGCCTCTGAGGCGATGGTGGCGTTCTTGAACCTGGTCCAGGCAAAGTCCCACTCCTCCACGCCACCCGCCGCCACGGCGCCGCAGTACACCGTGGACCTCAGGTTGGGACTGATCCTGCAGCGGAAGGAAACGCCGTCTAAGTCCTCTTCTCCTCCGAGACGTACTGGCGAGCGTTTACATACACGTTGGTGCCGTTCCTCATCCAGTCCGAGAACCAGCCGGTGACGAGCTCTCGACAGGGTTTGACTCCACTGCTGCAGGCCAAGGAGATGGCGTTCACCTGGTTGTACCTCCACAAGGACACACAAGGACACACACCGTGACGCCCGGGACACTCCATTAGGTACGCCTCCAAGCCTTGCTTACTGGTCCGTGTGCTTGTCAGGGACTTTGGTCCAGTTGGCCGTCACCTCCTTGAAGTACTCGAACAAGGGAGCGACTTGCTTCTTGATGTACGCCTGAAGGATGAACACCAAAAATATCACATCTGATATCAACGAATGGATGGTACGGCCTGCTTCCCAGCATGCTTTGCGGCAGTGCTGCGTGTTAATATGTTGTGTTGCAGGTTTTGTAAGTGGTTAGTATTAGTATCATATTATTGGATTATGATATCATGTACTGTAGTATCATTGTGATAAATGATGATTGGATTCATGAATATTATTCATTCTAAATAAATGAATAGGAACAACAAGAATATTCAGGAAATACATTGAATCGGTCCGCTGTCCTTTAAGTCGATAGGGTTCTTGTTCTGTTATACACTAAATAGTCTTTGAAAGTAAAAAAAATGTGAAGTTATGAATATTAGTATAACTAAACACATGGCTAAAAAAATATATATATATGTTTTATTTATTTTTATGTTTTTTTTTAACATATACATTTAATAAAACAAAAATAAAATCAATAAGGTTCTGGTTTTTCAAGGTTTTGACAACAGGGCTCTTGTTGAGATATACATAAAATAGTTTTTGAAAGTTAAAAAAAAAGGTTATGAATATTAGGATGACTAAAAATATGCCAAATAAATAATATATAATGTTTTATTTATTTATTATTTATTTTAAATATATACATTTAATAAGACAAAAATAAAATCAAGACAATTCTTATTTTTTTTTTAAGTTTAGCCAGTTTGCATGTTCTCCCCGTGTGTGGGGGGGTTTTCTGGGTACTCCGGCTTCCTCCCACATTCCAAAAACATGCAGGTGAGATTAATTGGTGACTCTAAATTGTCCATAGGTATGAATGTGAGTGTGAATGGTTGTTTGTCTATATGTGCCCTGCCATTGGCTGGCGACCAGTCCAGGGTGTACCCCGCCTGTCGCCTGAAGTCAGCTGGGATAGGCTCCAGCATGCCCCCGCGACCCTAATGAGGAAGAAGCGGAATAGAAAATGGATGGATGGATGTTTTATTTATTTTTAATGAAAACAGCAATTGAATAATGCATAGATAAAATCAATCCAATCAAGAAATAATATATACCTGTGTGTTTTATTTTTTTTCATTTACTAATAATATACATTTAGTCATCCAAAAATAAAATGAATAAGGTTGTTATTTTTGAAAGTTTTGCCATTTAGAAATAATCACCTTAATGGGCTCGCCCATTAAGAACTCCATAGGAAAAGCTATGAATTGAAGAAGCAAGCAGCGTGTGGTTTTGGTTGTCGGCGAACCTGCATGGGTCCGTAGACGTCGCTGCGGTCAAACATGAGGTAGAAGTAGTCCAGGTTGTTACTGGCCGTCTGCCAGGGCAGGTACTCCACTTCCTTCTGCAGGAACTTGGTGGTGCTCAGGGCCAGAGTTAAGCTCACCATCTTCGCTCTAAATCAAAAGTAGCAGACTTACTGTCAGTGTGCATACATGATGTCAGAAGGATCGCTGGTAAGAACGCCGTGATGGACCTGGCCAGGTTAAAAGCGTCGTCGATGATCTGCGCTCGGTTGATGACCGGAATATCCTGCAAGGAGATGTGGATTGACCTGAAATGGGGCATCTCCAGTAGGTGCTAGCCCCACCTGCTGGTCAGAGAGTCCCACCTGATGCTGCAAGTCCAGCTTGGCCAGGAGACGCTCCCAGTTCCGAAGGTCGTAGTTGACCCTGTAGAAGCCCGCCATGTCTATGTTGGCCATCAGCCACTCATCAGGACCCGGAAGAACCATGTCCGGGTTTGTTTCTGGTGTTAATGCACAAACCACACCCCGATTACACGCCTCATTAGCATATTCATAAAGTCCATCCCACGGTCGGACCGGACGCACTAAAAGTGCTTTGTGGCACCCCTTGGCAAATAATACAGTATACTGTAGCATTTGTGCTTCTGTGGTTATCATTTTTATGTCCCAAAAAAGCCTCCTACCTTCCTTCTTAAGAAGCCAGTGCTGGTGGGCAACACCGCCAGTCTTTGTCCACGTGACAGGAACAAACCACTCGTACCTGCACACACACGTCATCACTTCGTGACACGCATTCAAGCATGGAAGCCATTTGCACCCCGCGCCCATTTATTTCTTTTTGTATAAGAAGGCAAGAAAACGTCTTAAAAACCATAACAAAAAGGCAAAAAAGAGAATCAAGTCAAAATTATTATGAGAAAAAATTACAATTTACAAAGATAATCTGGTAATATTATGAGGAAAAAACAATGAATAAAGTTGTATTTTTTTTGGAAAATTAGGTTGGGGGGAAAAGTTATAATATCATGAGAATACATTTAAAAAATGATTGTAATAAAGTCATAATATTATACAAAGAAAATGGACAAGAACAAAGCCAAAATAGTTGGAAAATTAAAAAAAAAAAAACAACAGCAGAAATTGAATTTGGCTGTGATTTTATGAGAATAAATAAAAAATACAGTCAAACCGGCCACCTGTCTATAGCAGCCACTGAAAAATCCCCCGCAGCAAATTTACATGTTATAGACCCTGTGTATAGCAGTCACCTGTCCAACGCGGCCAGCGGCCACCCATTTTGTCTCCCTTGGTCAATATCTGACCGCATATAGCGGCCAAATTACCAACTCAAGTAGAAGCTTCATGCACGAAAAAGTTTTGTTTTTCAATCAATGAAGCCGTCGTGTGTAGACTTTAATTACTGAGTCCCTAGCTCAGTCACAATCATTCACAAGATCCACACAAACTGTCAGTTGTTCCACATAAAAAAGCCGTCTTCTTTTGAGCTTGCTATTTTGGTCAAACATGTAACTTTAAGAGCATTTGCACCAAAACATTACCACAAATTAGGCTGGGAACAGGACGTGCTCCCAGCGACGCTACAATAAAAAAAACATACGCTAGCATGCATGCGGCAGCGGGACCAAAACTGAGTTGGGTTGTACTTAATTGAAGTATTTTAGAATGTACTCACGTTATTTTTCATCAATCCTCATCCACAAATCCATCAAAGTCCTCATCTTCTGTATTCGACACAAACAAAGCCGTCTTCTTTTCCGTTCGCTACTAGTCCGTTAACTTGTCAGTGTTATTCAGCTCCGAAGCAAAGAAGGAAACTTCTCCTGTTGCTTCTGCCAACTTTATTTATTGAACGCGGCCACCAGACAGCAGCTCAGAACACACACACATCTCTCAGCATCGTCTCTCCTTCCTGCTTGCCCACAAGGCAAAGGTTAAACAAGCCCCACTACATAGCTGTCCAGCCAATGCCTGTAAGAAATGACACCGTTTATTTCCTGGTGTGCACTGGTCAATACTGTAATGCCGCTTGTTGTGGGGAAGGAGAGACTCACGTCGCCGATGCACTTTAATGGCTTTATTAACAGCGGACAAGAGGTGAATAAATGTATTGCAACTGATGTGAAACTGATGAGGGGTAGGATTAAATAAGCTTTGCTTCTTCCTACTCCTTTTTGGACATGCAAAATTGTGAATTGTACTATGTGATGTGCTACTGTTTGACTCATATGCATGTTCAGGATTAAAACCATGAACCATGATAATAACAAGCCTAGTAGTGCTGTACAACTTTTATCCGCAGACCGCAGTGCCCTCTACTGGTCAACATTATTATTATTATTATTTCCCCTTTTTTTCCTTTTTTTTCCTCTACTGGTCAACATTCAAACTGGACGCCAACCTGTCTATAGAGGTCACCTGTCTATAGCGGCCACTTTTGCAGACTCCTTCTAGTGGCCGCTATAGACAAGTTTGACTGTATTAAGAGAAAAAAAGTTGTATTATAACGAGAACATAAGTTGCACTTTTACACGAATAAACTCGGAATATTACAAGGAAAAATAATGCCATTTTAGTAGCATGAGGTGAAATATTTGTAAAAATATGGTTTTTAAAAAGCATAATATTATGAGAAACAAAACAACAAATAAAGTTGTAAATTTTTGGAAAATAAGGCTGGAGAATAAGTTATATTATGGGAATAAAATCATAATATTACAAGAAGAAAATGTACAAGAAGAAAGTAAAAAAAAAAATACAGCAGCAGCAGAAAAAAAACAGCTGTAATTTTACAAGAATAAACACAAAATATTAAGAAAAAAAGTCATATTCCAATGAGAAAAAGTTGTAATTTTACACAAATAAAATAAATAAATAATGAATAAATAAATAAATAAAATAAATAAATAAATATTATGAGGAAAAAATAATTTTTTTTCAAGTCGTAATATTTCAAGAAAGAAACAAAACAACAAATAAGTTGTCATTTTTGGGGAAAATGTGACAATAAAGTCTAAATATTACGGGAATAAAATCATAATATTACGAGACAAACATTTACAAGAAGAAAGGTTACATAAAAACTCCAGCAAAAATGAAAAAACCCAGTAGCAATATTATACAAGAATAAAGTCAACATATGAAGAGGAAAAAGTCCGATTCTAATGAAACTTTGACAAGAATTAACTGGTAATATTATGAGGAAAGATAATATCATTTTAGTAGCACAGAGTTGAAATATTAAAGAAAAATTAGGTTTTTTTTTAAGTCATAATGTGAGGGGAAAAAAAAACAAATAAAGTTGTCATTTTTGGAAAATTAGTTTGGGGGAAAAGTTTGTAATATTATGGGAATAATGTCATAATATTACGAGAAGAAAATTTACCAGAAGAAAGTGAAAATAGTGGAAAAATGTATAAAAAGCAACAGCAAAAATGATAAAAACTGCTGTGATTTTATAAAACATAAAGCCAAAATATAAATAGAACAAGACAAAAAGTTGCCATTTTACAAGAATAAACTCATAATATTAGGAGGAAAAATAATGTCATTTTAGTAGCATGGGGTGAAATATTAAAGAAAAAATATTTTTTGTTTCTATTTTTCAAAGAAAGAAACAAAACAAAAATAAAATTGCCATTTTTGGAAAATGAGGTTGGGGAAAAAGTTATAATATTATGGGAATAAAGTCAAAATATGACAAGAAAAAGGTGTATGTATTATGTAAGTAGAAAGTTGGAAAAAAAGGAGCAAAAATGACAAAATGAGGGAAAAAAAACTGAAAAAAAACTATATATATATATATGTATATACCTGTATATATATATGTATATAGAGTATATGCACTTGTTAAAGTGAATGGTAACTACTAACTACTAACTAACTACTACTATGTGTCCGTGGCTGTAAAAGTTTGCAGGTACTTGAACCGTGAAGGTCTGTCCACCACGGTGTCGGGGTCCAGCAAGAAGTGCTTCTGAGAGATTGTCCCGGTCTTGGTGTCGATGGTGACCACGGGGAAGCCCATCTGGAGGATCCAGCGATTCATGATGGCCTCCACTGGGTGGGGCAGAGTCAGACCGGCTTCATCCACCGCCTCGTTACACCACCGCAAAGAGGAAACATTGATGCTTTCATGAGCTACACAGCCTTTATCATGCACAATTTCTTTACATTCTCTTCACTTTCACTACTTAGTGCTATCTTGCTAGGTGCTAGCTTTAGCATTTTAGTCACATTGACATTTTGCACTTGAACGAGCGTCTATTGAAGGAGAGAGTTGTTTCCCGTGATATCAAAATGTATCCACACGGGTTGTTAGCATGCTCGTTGTTAGCATCCTAGCTACTAGCATTGTTAGCAAAAGGGCAGCTTTAAAGGCAATGTCCAAAAGCTTGTTGTGGGCCATTAAAAAGATACTTTGGCTTCACAGTACAATGAAGATGTCTTATTACGCAGGTTGTCTCATTACCGTTTGCAGGTGCTTCCAGAGGTCTGTGTAGACTGTGTTGTTGTACTTGAACTCCTCCAAGTACGTCTGCAGACAAGATCAATGACACGGATCAAAGGCACTGGCGCTTTAGGATGTGCTCCAACGGGATACCCACGTGGAGGCCTTTGGAAAAGACGTCCTCTGTGATGAACTCAGACAGCATCCTGAGCACGGCGGCTCCCTAAAGGGAGGAAGCAAAGCGTTGGAAGCAGCAGCGTGAGATGTCACCAGCACCTGCGTCTTTTAGCACCTTGCTGTACGTGATGGAGTCAAAGAGCTGGTTGATCTGCGCCGGCGTCTGGACGTCCTCCTCCTTAGACGAGAGGGGGTGGGACGAGGCCAGCGCGTCCACGCCCATCACGCCGATGATCTCGTTCAGGACTATCAGGTCTTTCTGGGGAAAAAGGTCAGTGTTTGTTTCATGTCCTCCAGTGGATTCCCGATTTGGCATTTTTGGTCAAAAAGGACAGTTTTTATTTTTATTTTCTCTGAAAATATATATTTTTTATACATTTTTAATTAGTGGCGTACCATTATTGGGCAGTACTGTGTCATTTATCTGATTGTATAAATCTATGAAGATAAGTGTATTTGTTAAACTCAAATGAAATCAATCAAATGGTGTTGTTGTCCTGTAAAACACAGGGAAGCTAAAAAAAAAACAAAAATATTTATTTCATTTCATTTCATTTTTGTCATAGAATTATATGACGAGCTTCTGTATTTCGTAAAAATAAAAAAGAAAAATGCACTAAAATTAAATATATCAAATTGTATTGCTGCCCTATAAAAAATAGTAAAGCTAAAAAAACAAACCAAAAATAAATAACAAATTTAATTTAAATTAATGTAATTGATTTGATCGTACGATTTTAGCTTTAAAAATATTAAAGCTAAAAAGCAAAAACAAAAAATAGTTTAATTTTATTTTATTTAATGAAGGAATTTTATGAAACCCTACTGTGTTTTTTTTTAAAAGAAAAAGAAAATGCGCTAAAATTAAATACATCTAATTCTATTGTTGCCTTGTAAAAAACAGTCAAACTAAAAAATAAAAAAATATTGAATCGAATGTAATTGAATGTAATTTAACTTCATTAATTTTGAACAGAGAATTATATGAAGCGCTACTGAATTTTTCTATAAAAATGCTATTGCTGTCCTATAAAGCGATAGCAAAGCTAAAAAAAACAATACAAAGCAAGAACTGTGTTGAATAACCTGAAATGAAATGACTAGAAGGTCATAAATGAAGAAGTGTCTGCTGCTGCTCCGCTTCCCCTTTGAAAAGTCAAAGATTGGTTTGGTTGTCTTCTAGTGAGGTGTGTGCCAAGTATCCAAAGATCCTTCACAATAAAACCCACCATATTCCATGATGGTTCCGCGTAGTGGGCTCCAAGGTAGGACACGTAGGTGGCGAATCCTTCATTGAGCCACAAGTCATTCCACCAGCGTGTGGTCACCAAGTTCCCAAACCACTGCATGCCGAGACACCAACGTGTTTCTTAGATGATGATGAGTCACTCCTGACAAACGTGGCGTCCTTTACCATGTGAGCCAGCTCGTGAGAGATGACCGTGGCCACCCACTCCTTGTCCCCGTTGGACGACATGCTGGGGTTGTACAGGAGGGCGCTCTCGCTGTAGGTGATCAGACCCCAGTTCTCCATGGCGCCGGCGCTGAAGTCCGGCAGAGCGATCTGGTCTACAAAGAACCGTAAGACACCACACTCGCTGACTGAAGCATGCGTCCCAACACTTTTGAGATCTTTACCAGACTTCTTCAGGGGGTAGGAGGAGTTGTAGTAGTCCTCAAAGAACGCTAGGATTGGTCCGGTCTTGGCCAGAGCGTAGTCCCCCTGGCCCTCCTCAATGGCCTGCTTGCGAGCCCAGATCCTGATCTGCAGACACCCGACAGCTCAAACAACCACCAGGGGGCACCAAAGATCATCTATAGGCTTCTGTTAAGGACTGACTGTAACGATGCTAGTCGAAGATACTCTATAAACAGGAGTGCTCTGCTGTTTTTTTTTTAAAAGACCGACTGCAATAAAGACAGTCAAAGATCCTCTATATATTACAGGACCCCATTGTGGTATTTAGAGGAACTACTGCAATAGATCCTCTGTAGTATAGAAGATCTTTGACTAGTAGATCACTTCTGTTATACCTACAGCAAAAACACCAGTCAAAGATCCTCTACATGACAGAAGTTCTCGACTGTTTTTAAGGACCAACTGCAAAAACCTTATCAAAGATCCTCTCTATGACAGAAGTGCGCTGCTGTTTTTCAGGATCTGCTACAAAAAACACTAGTCAAAGATCCTCTAAATGTGATGGGACCACAATGTGGTATTTTTTTTTTAACTACTGCAAAAGCATGAGTCAAAGATCCTCTAATGACACAAGTGCTCTGCTGCTTTTGAGGCTCTGCTACAAAAATGTGACAGAAGTGCTGTGCTGTTTTTAAGGATGTACTCTAAAAATGCGAGTCAAAGATCCTCTATATGACGGGGGTGCTGTGCTGTTTTGAAGGATGTAGTTGAAGCTACAATGCAGAGAATCTCCAACATTTTGGGCCAGCTGTAGTCACCCCACCCTTGAGGACGTGAGCAGCTATGCAGGAGAGGGGATGACCCCAGGACGCGCCACACCCCCCAGGATGACATGAGTGTGGGGGGGTCCTATGCTAATCAGGATGAGGAGTAATGGTTCACTTTCCCCGCCGATCACAGCTAATCCAAGCCATCCAGAATAAACGCACGTATGAATAGGAGATCCTATTATAATTGTATTCCTGGGGGGCATCAAGGCCCACCATCCACAGAGTGAGGGGCATTTTGGGCAAGGGGGCGCATTCTTTTCAAATGTGCAAAAGATACATTTTGCTGGCGTCAGGCATAGAACACCAAGTTCCAGTGAAATCCACATAAAACCGTGCTGGGCTACAGAGGTGGCGCCGAGGTGGGGGGCAGTCCTGGGTGGGGGTGGGGAGGGGGTTGGGAGCATCGACGGGCTCATTTAACCGGGTGTGTCTTTTGCTTTTGCTTTCACTTTTGGGGCCATTTTTCACCTAGAGAAGATGGTGGGGATGAGAAGAAGAAAAACGACGGGAACACTCCAACTGCCAAAAGGCTAATCAAAGATCCTCTATATCTCTATTTGACAGGAGCGTGCTGCTGTTACTAAGGATCTACTGCAAAAATGCTAGTCAAAGATCCACCATATTTGATGGGAGCGCTCTGCTGTTTTTAGGGATCTATTGCAAAAACGCTAGTCAAAGATCCTCTATACCTCTCCTCTATTTGACAGGGGCACGCTTCTGT
Organism: Dunckerocampus dactyliophorus; assembly: GCF_027744805.1. Classification (NCBI taxonomy): domain Eukaryota; kingdom Metazoa; phylum Chordata; class Actinopteri; order Syngnathiformes; family Syngnathidae; genus Dunckerocampus; species Dunckerocampus dactyliophorus. The sequence continues at coordinate 38,755,829 of NC_072821.1, forward strand.
TTTTAAGGATCTATTGCAAAAACCTAGTCAAAGATCCTCTACATCTCCATTTGACAGGAGCGCTCTGCTGTTTTTTGGGATCTACAGCAAACACATTATCAAAGATCCTCTATATGACAGGAGCACTATGCTGTTTTTAAGGATCTACTGCAAAATTGCTAGTCAAAGACCCTGAATATTTGACGGGAGCACTCTGCCGTTTTTATGGATCAGCTGGTCAAAGATCCTCTATAGACGAGAGTGCGCTGCTGTTCTAAAGGGCCGACTGCCAAATAAAAAGAAGAAATGTGCTGATCAGTAAAATATCTTCCAAGATTTGAGTCCCTTTTTGTTTTATGATCTTGATTGCTTAAGAATCCTGTCTGGCGGTGAGAAGTCTCAGATGAAACTGTTTCTCAGTTCAGGTGGAGTGAAGGCGCTGTGAGAGCAGATGCTAGTTAGGAGATGTTTTACCAGAATGTCCGCTCCCGGCTGGGAGGCCACGTATCCAAAGTCACACACCACGACGGCCAGCAAGTAGGTGGACATTCTCTCCGTGGGTTTAAAGTCGGTCTGGAGTAAAGGCTCGCCATCCATGGTGACGTTGATGGGCTCTGCCGGGACAAAACACTCCATGACCATCAGCTGTGGAACAGAAAGAACGGACTCACTGTTGTTGACGGCGTTGGACAGGGCCACGGTCCCTCGGGGGTGAAAGAGCGTCAGCGTGAAGACGGCCTTCATGGCGGGCTCGTCGAAGCACGGGAAAGCTTTCCTGGCATCCGTCGGCTGCATCTGAGTGGTGGCCAAGACCCTGACGGTCGCACCAAGGGTTTGAAAGGTCAAATCAACGTCGGAAACAATCTTTGACCGACACAACATTTGACCAAAAAACGCTAAAATCTTCCTGACGATGCTAACGTGTGTTTTTGTCCACGTCGAAGACAAACGAGAATTTTCAACGAATCGAATGCGCAAGATTTTTGTGAATATTGGAGATTGTTTTTGTTTTTGATGAAAAAAAATAAAAACAATTTAGTCTTCCAGTTTTTGACAAACAGCAAAGTCAATTTAGAGTCTTCTATGAAAACTAACATCGTACACACTTCTTTTAACCATCAAAAACAGTCTAAAGTCCTGGATGAAGATGGTTTTACCTGCTGTTTTTGAAATGATCAAAAACAGTCTATAGTCCTGGATGAAGATGGTTTCACATGCTGTTTTTGAAATGATCAAAAACAGTCTATAGGCCATGGATGAAGATGGTTTTACATGCTATTTTTGAAATGATCAAAAACAGTCTATAGGCCATGGATGAAGATGGTTTTACATGCAATTTTTGAAATGATCAAAAACAGTCTATAGTCCTGGATGAAGATGGTTTTACATGCTGTTTTTGAAATGATCAAAAACAGTCTATAGTCCTGGATGAAGATGGTTTCACATGCTGTTTTTGAAATGATCAAAAATAGTCTATAGTCCTGGATAAAGATGGTTTTACAGGCTGTTTTTGAAATAATCAAAAACAGTCTATAGTCCTGGATGAAGATGGTCCTATTTTGTAATGCTCAGGAATGAAGCTGTTTTTATGTGCTATTTTTTAAATGATCAAAAACAATCTATAGTGTTTGATAAGGCTGTTTTTACGTGCTATTTTTTTAATAATGAAAAACAATCTACATTCTTTGATGAGGCTGTTTTTACATGCTATTTTTAATGATCAGAAACAATCTATAGTCTTGGGTGAAGCTGCTTTTACAAGCTATTTTGAATTATCATTGTGGACGAAGCGTTTTTTATGTGCTATTTTTAATGATCAAAAACAATGTATAGTTGTGATTGAAGCTGTTTTTACATGCTATTTTTAATGATGAAAAACAGTGTATGAGGCAAGACAAAGGCTAGAGGGGGTGTGATAGGCTGGTCAGAAGCAGCAGCGGCGGCCTGTGGTCTGAGGCTCCATAGATGGATGTGAGTGTTCCCCACCTTGCCCCCCCACTTTGAGACTAATGACAGGCTTGGGTTTCGCTCCCACGGCGGAGCCATACAGTAATCATCCTCATCAAATCAATCACATTTCAGATGAGGGAAAAAGACAAAAACATACTTTTTCACTCCGTTCTCCACATACTCGCTCCTGTAGAAGCCCCCCAGGTCGTCCGCCAGCTCCCCCTCAAAGCTGGTGAACAGGCTGTACGTGCTGCCGGCCCGCAGCTCCCCACTCAGCTGGATGACCAGGTACTGCGTGGGGACCTCCAACCAGGTCTTCCTCAGGGCGGGCGCCTCCGCTCCGTGGAGACCCCGCAGCCGGGCCAGGTGGTCTCCGTCAAAGCTGCTCAGGTTGAGCTTGTGAGAGTGGAGGAGGATCAGGTCCGTGTTGTTGACGCAGGTGAAGTTCACCGTGGAGCTCCCGGTGAAGAAGAACAGGCCGTCCGATCGGGGCTCCAGGCGAGGCCACAGGGTGACTGTGTAGGAGATGGGGACCAGCGAGGTGGGCAGCCTGTAGCGATGCCAGGGCTGCTCTGGGCCAGGAGGTGCCGTGGTGGTGGTGGTCAAGGAAGGGGTGGAGGTGATGGTGGTAGTAGACGGCTTTGCTGTGGATGATGATGTTGCTTCAATCTTTGACCTCTCCTCAGCGTAGACCGCAGCCAAGGCGATGATGGTGGCGGCCGCCGCCACGCCCACCAGCGCCAAGGTGACCGCCGTTCCTTTGCTGAGGTAGACTCCTTTCCTCATGCTCGCATCTGAGAAGAAACCTCAGAGTGACGTCTCTTTATACTCAGACTCAGCCCAAAGTTAATGGCTCATCTCCTGGGCGTGTAGAAGCCCTCAGATAAGGGAGATCCTTTGATCCTTTGATCCTTTGAGATCCTCACTGCCGGACCGGTGTGGTGGGAAGCTACCTCTGTGTCAACGCGCATGGAAGCTCTCCTTGCGAGTGTGTCGGGGGGGAGCAGAAGTGCCGTGTCAAGTGCATTCACATCCTGCCGCCCAAAGTCGCACCGGGTCTAAATATGGGCCGGCCTAACTCCTATTTAGCCTCGCTTGTGCAAAGCCTGCTTTTGCACGCCTGACACTTGTGGCCCGCAGTGGTGAGTGGAGATGTTCCACAGCGGTTGATGTAAAAACACATTTAGACCGTGAGGAACCCACAGCATGTCTTCCTGTCACCTCCGTGGGCTCAAGCATACACTACCGGTCAAAAGTTTAGACACACTTTGCCATTCGATAGCATGGGCAAGTGTCTCCAAACTTTTGACTGGTAGTTCATGTTCATTTCTTTCTTTATTACCAAAGCTTTTGGTATTTATGTCAATGAATTTATTTATGTCACAGAATTTATGTCAATGACGTTTTTGTTTTTATGTCAGATTATCCTGAAAATGTCATGAAATAAAATTTCCTAAGCAAAATGCGTGCATTTAAAAATTTAGTTTGTTAAACTACGGTGTTTTAAGATTTAGTCGCTTAAAAATCAGTTAATAAAAATTCTATTTGTAAAAATTAAGTTGATGAAGGTTCAGTGTAAATCATTTTTTTGAAACATTTTTTTTTTTGCACTGAATTTTTTCATATACTGAATTTTAAGACAGTATTTGAACCAACTGGATTTCACAACATTTTGCTTGCAATTTTTTTCTATGACATTTTCAGCATAATTTGAATTTAAGAATAATTTCATAACAATTCAGTTGATAAAAATTCAGGGGAGAAAAAAAAATCAGTGCAAAAAATAAAAGATCAAATATGTTTTTTTGCACTGAATATTTTGATGTCGCTATGCTGTTTATATTCCTTGTTTGATGGGTTGATGTCTTTCTGTTTTCAAACATAGACAGCAAGCTAGCACACGTACAAACATCCTTCAGTGAACCAAAACCTAAAGTCTATGCTTTTTTGTAACGCTGCAATTTAGAGTCTTCAATTTACTAATGCTGTGAGTAACATAATTCCCCTCCCCGGGGATTAAATAAGACTAATCTTTTTTAAAAAGAGAAGTGAATGACGTGACCACCGTTCTTTGTGGTTAAAAGACGCCACAGGAAAGCGGTGAGTCAAGTTAACGTGGAAGACTTGTGATGCGCTTTTGCTTTGTGGGGGTGTCAAAGTGAGGTGTGGAAAAACTTTTGGGTGCCTTTTGATAGCACCCACGGTGCAATGACATCACCCATCACCCCAGAAAATGGGAGTGGAGTTGAAGCCTAAAAATAATTGCCAAGGATGGCCCGACTTATGTTGAGAACTTACCGTTTATACTTTGAATTTGTTGTAGCATTCTTTCAAATGGTGTTATAAAATGCAAATGGAATAACATACTGTACATTTGCGATTCAGCATTCAGGGCCCCGCAAATGCCTAGATTTTTGTTTTTCTCTCTCCAAAAATAGGCAAATAGGCAAAAATAACGCATCTCATTCACCCTACATTAACAATAATGTACAAATACGTGATAGTCAATCATGAAATGTACATAAAATGTACATACAGTATAAAGCCTGTAGCACGCTGTACTGCCATCACTGACATGTAGCGCTAGCCTGATGTCCAGGCTAAAGGAGCATTTAGCTTGTTAGCTAGCAATGGCAGGGGGTTCTGGAGCTGATTCTAATCTGATGATTACAACAGTCACTTTTATTAAAAACACTGATACAAAATCGGGGAGACTGGTAATGCCAAGCTAGCAGGAGGGTTTTGGAGCGGGAGGAGCAAGCCATGTGTGAAAAATAAACATTTTTATGGACATATTGGTTACTCACCAATTTTTGTCCATTTTGTCCCAGAACCCTCAAAAAAGGCTGGGGTCTACTAGAATCCATGTTAAATCTCATCATTTGTATCATATTTTCAATACATGAAAGAATTTGTATTTACAATATTTTGAAATCCTCATCGAAGGATGTAAATTGTTTTACTTTACATGTAGTCAAATATGATCAAATCAGTTTTGATTTAGAATCTCACTGTATTCTGTTCACCTTTTAGTTCCTTTTACCTTTTAACTAGCGTTAGCCTTTTAGCTAGAGCTAGCAGATCCAAGTAGAAGTGTTTAGGCGAGGTCTGATACTAAAGTCTTTTGACATAAAATCGTCTGTAAAAACGCCTTTGACACCTGTTAAAAAAACTGTATAGAGTGCTAAAAATAAACATAAAACTTTGTCAGGGACACTTGCACAAGCTAACAACATCCAATACAAGAATTCTATACAAAATGTCCCCTTTTTAAAGCTAGGATTTTAATGACATTGTCAGGCAGGTATTCAAAAATAGGATCATTTATGATTATGGTTGTAGTTTGCAGTGGTGCAGAACTGCACTACAAGATTCAAGATTCAAGATTCAAGAGAGTTTTATTGTCATGTGCATGGTAAAACAGCAGTTATACTATGCAATGAAAATCTTATTCTGTTCATTCTACATTACACTGAGAGCTGTTTCTAATATTTAAGTTAATGTACCACAAACACAACAATAATAAACACATTATCTTTATAAAAAGCTACATTTTTCATGCAGTTTTGTATTGATTCTCATTCGGTGTGCATGATGGTGAAATTGATGAATAAGCACTGTTTTTGGCAAAGTTTTCTATCAATAAAGATTATCCACAAAAAGCAAGTTGTCTTATTATCAAAGCTTTGAGTCACAATCGAAGAGAGAGCGATGCCGTGTGTTGGAAAGTGTGAGGAACAGAGACACAAACGGGCATACTGCGTATAATCAGCGTGTGTAGGTACATCGGTACAACATATCTAGCTAGGTGCCATAAAGATGAAACAACAGAGAGAGGTGAAAAGTTCACACAAAAATAATTGCAACAAAACAGAGCAAAAGTTCACACAGTGGAAATATTGATTTTGCCACTACAGCACACACACACACACACACACACACACACACACACACACACACACACACACACATTCCAGGGAAGTGACACACACATTTCTAAAAAAAACGAGATTTTGTGCAACAGATGAGTAGCGTCATGCCGTTTATTAAGAACAAAACAAAACTGCGTATAATTGTCAGTGTCTTTCGTGAGTCGTACTGGGACCACGTCGTTTTGTGCGAGTGTAACTTTAATGCTAATGCACTGTGTGTGTCTCCAAGTAGCACTATTGTGTACTTTATCCGCTTTTTACGTACACACTGTAACTCTCATGCAAGGTAAGAGTTGCCATATATCACATACAACAACGTAACAGGAAGGAGGGGGACAGGAGGACACAGACGTTAGCAACACCAGCATAGCTATGTGACGCTAAAGTGCTAACACTACACACATTTTAACAGCAACATCATGCTTGGTTAGCCTGAAGAAAAAGAAATCTAACAATTCCGATGTCTGTAGCTGACTGTTAGGTAGGCAAAGCTCCAAGTTATGCTTTAAGATGTGTTGCGAAGCCTGTTTTTTTCATGATGTCATGAAAAGCATGAGGGAGATGATAGATGTTTCTCAGGTTTGGGGCTCATAACCGGTCTCATATTACATGTTACTGTCAAGTCACTTGCACGATGGGGAACCTTCACAGTGCAAGCCAAGCAAACAGCGTGGCGTGTCAGATGATTGCAGATGTCCGCTATGGTTTTTCGTCACCGCCATTGAGGCATCCTGATGATTATAGTCATAGCTAAGAGAGTTATTTCTGACTCTCTCACGCCGACTCCCCAGAGAGCACATCAGCACTCAAGCTTTGTTCTTCGTCCCCCACTTAGTGTTGGCCGGGATCCTCTGGAGAGTCAGCTCCAGGCCCGAGGTGGCCAGGCCAAAGCCGCCAACGCGTGGAGCTCCTTTGAATCAGCTGTTTTAGAACAGGACACAACATCAGCGCTCGCATTTGTTTGCATTTTATTTTAGTCATGGCCACATACCTCCTGCGACTCAAATTGCCAAGAATTGCACGGCAAAGGAAAATGAACCGTTTGCATTTCTGTAAACTTCATATTAGATTAGAACTGGAATAGTTCTGTTCCATAAATTAGCCTAAAAAAGGCAACGTGACACAAACTTCTGGAGGTGTGGTGACCACAGCTCAGGACCCAATGTGATTTTTTTTTCCTGGTGCCCAGAATCGTGGGCAGTGCCCCACTTTGTGAGATAGTCATTTTCTAATAGGGGGAGGGGACTCTGCCAGGGGCATCCTTGGCTTCTTAGAGTTCCTTAGAGTTAAGGTTAGTGGTTTGGTTTCATGTTATGGTTGATGTTAGTATTAGGGTCTGGGTTGGGTTTAGGGTTAGTAATGGGGTTGGGCTTAGGTTTTTGATTCAGGTTAGACTTTTGGGGTGAGGTTGGGGTTAAGGGTTAATATTAGGGCCGGGGCTTTGGTTAGAGTTTAGTGTAGGGTTTTGATTAGGTTTTGTATTAGGGTGAGAGGTACCGGTAAGTTCCAGGCTGGACCACGATGTTCCTGCAGAACTACACGATGGTCTAAATGGCATCATGCAGGTTTTAGCCAACACGCATTCCAGATACCTGGCAAAACACGGTCATTGATTGTTAATTGGTGCTTTGGTGCAGGCCAAGGCTGCATTGAGCCTGGACGATTCTCCAAGCAAAGTCCAGTCCTCCATGCCGCCGTACTCTACGCTGACCCTGGCCAACAGAAAAACATATGCCTCATTTCACCAAGATCCATCCATTCATTTCCAGTACTGCTTGTCTTCACTAGGGTTGCGGTCCAAGGGGAATACGATACTATGAAAAATGAGTGAGCTACTTAGGCTCGGTGGCTGCGGCAGGAAGACACCAGATAATTCTTTTACTCATTCCTTCAAGGTACCTGACAAGTCATTCGGTTAGCTCCATAGGTCTGGTAGAACTCCCAGTAAATCTTTTTCATTTCTTTTGTGTCATAGTTGGTTTTCTTGCCAAGCTAGTCACTGCGCCCATGCGTCCCTTCCGAGCCCTGCCCTGCTTATTCTCTTTGGTTCTTTTTGTTTTTTGTAGCTGTGTTCCTGTTGCTTGCTACTTGTTTTCTCTGTCTCTACATTCCGGGTTTAAAGTATATCAGAAGTTTATAGTTATCTTTATCTTACCTAAATGATTTAATGGCACTTTATCACTGTTGTCAACTCCACACGTGGTTCTGTTAATCAGAAAATCAGGCACAGGACACTCGTGAGTCTTTTCATTCAGCTCGTAGCGTTTTGCCCGCCAGCTCTGCGGTAGTAAAGTCATCTGTGAGAACGTGACTTGTGGACGTTGAACTATCAATCTTTGTCAGCAAAATCAAGTTGACCTTCGAGGTCTTTGATGAACTTTTATGTCCCACACAATCCAACAAAACAAGTGTGGTTTTGTGCATGTTCAAAGTAAAGGTGGCAGCAGATCTGGAGTAGAAGATGCTTTCTTCTTCTTTAGTTATAAATAGTCTGTGTCTACCTAGACGTAGTCTTCACTTCTATGAGCGCTACTACAACCCAAACAACTCATACTGTATAAAGGATCTTTGACTAGGTTCTGTGATGTAGAACATCATTGTTGTGTCATGTCACATAGAGGATCTTTGGCACGTTGCATGTGCTTTCATTTATGACTATACAGTAATCTCTCGTTGATCGCGGTTAATTGGTTCCAGACCTGACCGTGAAAAGTGAATTTCCGCGACCTCGGATCCCTTATTTATGAATATTTACGAATATTTTTGTAGTTAGAGAATAGAAAACCTGCTTACTCATGTCTAAATACGTTTTTAAACATTATTAGAGCCCTCTTGACGTAATAAAATAACACCCCTATAGTCACCTTTACACTCCTATTAACCAATATAGTAGACATAATAAGAGAAAATAAGACACATAAGACATGAATAAGACATAATGTCCTCCTTTTTTTACTTCCTGTTCTGTACAGTGCTTCCTGTGGTGGCCATTACTAACACCCAGTGACCCAGTGACAACTAATGACCAAAAATAGGTAAAATTAGCTTATATATTCATAGTTTTGGACTAATAATACACCACAAAAACCGCAATGATTTATTTATTCATATATTTTTGAAAAATCATGACAGAATTAAAGTGTGAAATTCCAGGGTGCAGTGGCAAGGGATTACTGTATTATCCATTTGGTCAGTTGAAAGTGTGCAACCAGCCTTGCATTGATGCTGTACGTTTCTCCTACATTTCCTGAGACACGGCCTCTAGCTTGTAATGTAGCTTGTTGTGTTATGGCTAGCGTTTAGTGGTCACCGGGTGCGTAGGCGGGACGTGATTACGTCCTGTCAACGACACTGTGTAATTCATCTGATGTCAGGGCAGCTTTATTTTTTTTACAAAAGACACCTTTCCCTTTTTTTGATGATGAGCCTGTGTAGAGCAATAATTAGCATTCATTATTTTCTGTCATGGCCCCCTTGGGCAGTGATTCCCAACCCTACCGGTATGCGAGCAAATTGCAGGGGGTACGTGGAAACATTTAATCAATTTCCAAGATGATAAGTAAATCTTCATTTCATATTAAGTCACAAAATAAAATGGAACGTGCGCTACAACTTGTTTCCCCAGGGAGACAATAACCTTGTGTTCCATTCTACTTTTGGAGAATTATCAACACGTATGAGTGAGGGGTACTCATGGTATGACAAAAACTCAAAAACCCAAACTCCTGATGAGCAGAGAGGGTGGCTGAACCTGGGGAGCACACAGGGCTCACCTCTCATGGTGACATCAGCTGATGTGCGCAGGGTTCTAAACAAAACAAACCCACGAAAAGCAGCAGGCCCAGACAACATCTCAGGACGTGCACTTCGGGTTTGCTCATCAGAGCTAGCTGATGTGCTTGCTGACATATTTAACCTGTCGCTTGCACAAGCATCTGTACCGACCTGCTTTAAGTCCACCACCATAGTGCCCGTACCCAAGAAGAGCAACGTGACCTGCTTGAATGACTATCGCCCTATAGCACTCACTCCTATTGTTATGAAGTGCTTTGAAAGAATAGTCATGACCCACATCAAAAAGAGCATCCCGGCGGCAACTGTGGACCCTCTACAGTTTGCATATTGCCAGAACCGGTCCACTGATGATGCAGTCAACACTGCCATCCACACAGCCCTTTCTCACCTACAGGGCCAGAACACATATGTCAGAATGCTATTTATAGACTATAGCTCTGCTTTTAATACAGTCAGCCCCCACAAACTCACAGATAAGCTCCTCACACTTGGCCTGTCTCCCTCCCTCTGTAACTGGGTGTTTAACTTTCTCACAGGCAGGCCCCAGTCAGTCAGAGTCCACACCGCACATCCAGCTCAAGAATTGTGAGCACTGGGACCCCACAGGGGTGTGTGCTGAGTCCGCTCCTCTACACGCTCTTCACCTATGATTGCGTGGCCTCCCAGAACAACACCAGCATCATTAAATTTGCGGATGACACTACAGTCATCGGACTGATCACTGGTGGTGTTGAAACATCATACAGAAGAGAGGTGGCGGACCTCATAGCTTGGTGTCGTGATAACAATCTCCTTCTCAATACAGATAAGACTAAAGAGATGATCATCGACCCAAGAACAAGGGAAAAGGAGCCGCATAGACCCCTGTTTATTGATGAGACTGAGGTGGAGAGGGTGAAAACCTTCAAGTTCCTTGGCACACACATCAGCGAGGACCTCACCTGGTCTCACAACACCCAACAAATTATGAAGAAGTCCCAAAGGAGACTGTACTTCCTGAGAAGACTGAGGAAATTTGGCATGCCCACCACAATCCTGAGTTGCTTCTACAGATGCACTATGGAAAGTGTCCTTACCGCCTCCATCACTGTTTGGTACGGTAACTGTACAACACGTGATAGGAAGGCACTCCAGCGGGTGATCAAGACCTCACAGAACATTGTTGGGGCAGCCCTCCCCTCACTGCAAGACATTTATAAAACTAGAGTCCTACGAAGAACACACAACCTCATCAAGGACAGCACACATCCACAACACTCATTATTCACACTCCTACCGTCAGGCAGACGCTACAAGAGTTTGAAGTCCAGGACCACAAGGCTGGCAAATAGCTTTTACCCACAGGCCATCAGGCTTCTCAACGAAGCACTCACACACGCCGCACGCAACGCATACTCATAGCACTTTATTTATTTATTACTTATTTGTATGAATGTCTCTTCTTTTTGTTGCTGCTTAATTTATTGGTATATATGTTTATGTTTCTTATGTTCTTATTCTTTCTTGTGTTTTCTTTCTTTTCTCGGGAGAATGAACAGAATAAGATGTTCATTGCATGGTATTACTGCTGTTTTACTATGCACATGACAATAAAACTCTCTTGAATCTTGAATCTTGAAAAAAGTCCCTGGGGGTACACAAGACAAAAACGGTTGGGAAACACTGCCCTAGGGGACAAAAAAAAAGCCCGTATTGGATTTCTAATAGAAATTTGCATCGAAAAAGCGCATTTATTTTCATGTATTTCCTATCCTTTACAACTGTTCATTTAGGCTTTGGCCACTCCTGTTCTTCCTCAGCCTTTCACCAACCGATATCCAGATCAAGTGGCTCTGCCTGACTTCTACGGGGAGACGGTCCTGCTGTCAGATCCTCCGTGGGAAACAAAGAGTCACGACCGTCAACGCCCACGACCTTGCACACCAGGTCGGCTGCAGCGTCTCGGCCAAACATCTGTCTTCAGTCCAGCAATCAGTGCAGAAACAACACATGAACTGTTGATAATACAAAGTGGAATATTTTTTAGTTCCGGATCAACATGTGTTTGTCAAGCGAGATGACAAATCATCACCTGAGGATGAACGAGTCCTGCTGTATCGGGGGTGTGCAAAGGATATTAAGCCCTGTGCTCGGGGCTTTCGGTGCTTCAAGTCGTTTGAGCTTCAGTGCTATTGTTGTCTGTAATTAAGAAACAGACACAATGCTGGGATGTGGTACCAATAAATGCTTGGTTTGGCCTCAGAGTGCTTTGGGAACCCGGTGACCATGTGATGGTGGAGTGACTTGTGGTTGGACGAAGGCTTTGCATCCTACGTGGAGTACCTCAATGCTGACTACGCTGAGCTCACCTGGGAAAAGGACGTCTGGGACAAGACTGAAATGGACTACGAGAGTGTCAGCAAGAAGCTTGGTGAGAAAGAAGTCACTATTGGTGCATCACTTCATAACTCCATGCAAGATTTCACATTATTGGGTAAGGATGATTATAAGGACAAGAGATGGCTTCAAGAAGATTTCCAAATCACTGGGCATCCCAAGGAGTTCAAGGATGGAAGGCTAGGACATTTTTCTAACTCTGCCGAGAGCTGGCCATCCTCGCAAACTGAGGGATCGGACAAGAAGATAACTGGTGAGCGAGGCCACCAAGACGCTTAGGACCACTTGAAGTAGTTAAGAGCTTCGTTGGTCTAGATGGGAGAAACTGTTGTTTGGGTTGCTAAGAAAAGCTCAGGCAACCCGCCTGGCCCTCAAAGGCTTGCCAAGGTAGAGGGGAACACAAATACAGAGAAATATCTGCAAAACCTGCAGGATACCCTGTTTCAAACTGCAATTCAGTGTTATTACTATAGCGTCAGTTCACAACAGAAGTTATCTCAAGGCACTTTACGCTCTGGAGCAGATCTACTGTAGAACCATTTAAGAGAACCAACTGAAAGCGGAGGCAAAGGAAAACTCCCTCGAGGGTACAAACCTTGAACAGAACCCAGGCTATCTGGTGACAGAAAGACAGCGTAGCAGGACAGAGGGTAGATAGAGGGACAAAATAGGACAGAGGGGTTTCGCGACCGGTGAAAGGATAAAAGAACAACGGGCACAACAACAGTTTTATCATTTATTAACGGCAATAGTCTCATAATGACAGTGACCATGGAAATGGTCCACCAGAAACCAGCAGAAAACTGTGAAGATGCGATGGTGCCCTTGACGACCGCATCTCCGGGGGCAGGGAGCACCAACCACAGAGGAGAGAGAGAAAGACAAAGTGATAGAGGGGTACATGGATGGTAAATATCATCGAGAGAACTACATCTTGGGAAAAGATGTATTATCCAGCAAGACAACGACCCCAAGCACACACAGCAAACGTTACACAGAACCACTTCAAAGACAACGAGGGTCAATGTTCTAGACTGGCCAAGTCAAAGCCAGACCTGGGCTTGTGTCTGGAATTGAAAAGAGCTGTTCACGCCTGATCCCAATTGCAAAAGGAGGTGAATACTTTTGCACTCATTTACTCTACCTTATATATTCTTTATTAATTGACACAAATTTGTAAAAATCTGCTTTTACTTTGACATGAAAGGAACTTTTTTTAAAGTCTTGTCAAAAAAGCCAAGTTACTGACCATGATTTCTGTCATGTTCTGTGTTCTGCTCTGCTGCCCTCTGCCGTTCATGTGTTGCAGCACATCCCTGAACCTGACCTGGACTTAATTGAACACACCTGTGGCTCATTACTGTTGGCTTTCTTAAGCAGCTGCCTGACTGTCTACCAGTGCCAGATTGTACTCCTTGACTCTCTGACCACCTGCTTCCTGCTTCCTGCTTCCTGCTTCCTGCTTCCTGCTTCCTGCTTCCTGCTTCCTGCTTCCTGCTACCGCTTTGTCCGCTCCCTGCTCCTTACCCTGCTTTCTGGCTCCCTGCTTACCTGTACCTACCTGTTTACCTGTACCTACCTGCTTAGTATTTTGATCTGTTCCTGTAAGGTTTGCCTTCAGTGTTTTTTGTTACATTTTTGTCTTTTTCCTAACTGCCTTTTGCTGTTAGTGTTTTTTGTTGTTACTACCCTCGTTAGATTTTCCTTATTTGTACTTTGTATTTTTGTAGACTCTTTTTGTATATATTAAATTGTCCTTTTTTTATACTTGCTGTACTCTTTTTGTCTGCATTGGGATCCTATACCTCTCCGTGTCCCACGGCAACTCCTGACAGATTTCACCGATAAACTTAATAAAAACATCCAAGGGGGGTGAATACTTTTGAGTCACTATACTGTATGTCTATGGAACCCTGCACACACCCCGGGATTGAACAGGGTCCGCAGGTTGAGAGCAGAGACCACTTGGCTTCGAGCTAACAGCTCAAACCGTCAACTCCATGTCCACTGATACTCTTAAGGCGTTAGGTACTTAACAAAAATATTTTAAAAAACTTGTGCAGAAAATGTACAGAAAATGTCAAAACAGTATTCACATTTTATTGTCTTTTATTGTGGCCAGCCTAAGGCACACATGTGCAGTAATCATACTGTCTATATCTGTGAGGTGGATGAATTATGACTTGGTGCGTTTATATTTTTGTTACAGTATATATAATATCTGACACAATCATCCAATGCAACCTTCCCTTGTAATATTACTATATACTGTATATTCTTATATATACTGTAGGTCACTTCTTAGGCACGTATAAAAATGTGTATTGACAGCCAAGCGGTCAAATTATATGCAGTATAAAGTATGGCGGTAACTAATTTATTTCATCAATTATGTTGCAATTTTTGGTGTCATTAAGGCATGCTCATCATGTCAGGCCACGCCTCTCTGTTATGAAGGCAGACTCAGCAGCACAGTAGCATCCCCACCCCCACAGAGTCACGCTGAGTCTGCCGCTCATGAATAACTTTATTCGGACTCTTAACACATCAACAGCATTGCAATTCCAACATACGAGTACACAGTATGTGTATCTCCAACTCACAAACACGTCTCTGTTTCGCCTGTCCCGCATATGACACTTCCTCATTGTCACGAGATGGCAGCGTGGTGCTTTCACGGACACTCCCAAAATCACAACAGCATATTTATGATGCGTGTATGTGAGGTCTAAACAAACAGAAAGACACAGAAAAACAGGAAGTGGATATTATCTCTCAATTATCTCTTATCTCTCATTAACATGACGTGGAAATGCTGGGAAATCCCAGAAAATACATCTACGCTCAAAACACCTACGGACAACACCTCTCACGCCCTACATGACACTGTGGGTTCCCTTAGCAGCTCCTTCAGCAGCAGACTGTTACACCCACGGTGTAAGAAGGAGAGGTTCCGCAGGTCCTTCATACCTTCATACAAATGGTGATTAATCATGATTAATTTAATTACAATTTGTACTCATTTGACAGCCCTAGTGTAAACAGGTACCAGCAGTACGCTGTGCAGCAAGCGAGGGGTGCTGTTACGTTTATGGACCACTAGGTGGCAGTCTAAGCCCACAGATGTACCAATACTGTATTTATTGCTCAGGTGTCAGTAGCGTGATGCTTTGGCACACCAATTAACACGTGGATTATTCTCATACAATTTGATGTTTGAATTTGTACTCCAGTGAATGGATATGAAAGGTACAGTATGAATCATCTCTCTGGAGTAGTAAACGTGTCAATACATGGCATATTAACCACGTAATAATGACTAGTAGGGATGGGATGATCCAAATATCGACAGCAAGGGTCGTATGAGTATGAGCTCACGATAGGGTGATAAGATTGATACAGATGTCACTTGGCTTTCATGATTATTTTTGCAAATATCGGTGTTTACTGTTGCATTGTTCACATTCATATTTTTATATATTGTTACAGTTTTTAAAGGAGGGCTTTGGGGGCAAAAAGCCAAAGAAGAAGAAGTTTGAATGACACCCGCTATGATATAGTTATTTTATAATACATAGTTGCATTATTTTGTAATTATTGTCTTATATTGCAGTGATCCCCAATCCCTGGTACCGGGCCGCAGGTTATTTGGTACCGGGCTACACAGAAAAAAAAAAAAATAATTTCCATGTTGTTTTATTTTGAAAAGTGGTCGGATTCTGTCTGTTACATGCGTCTCACTTGACGCATGTCCATTGTGGGTGTGCTAACTTTCTCTCTACTGCTGCTGTATTTGTAGCATTTTTCTTTCACCTCATATTTGGTGTAAATGCTGATACTATGTGGGAATGCATGAAGGTAAGTTTGATGACTTATTGAGTGCTAATGTGCACATTTGTATCAAGTTAACTCATGCTAGCACACTGCCTTTTAGCACACACGTCAAACAGCCATGTCATCATCTCTCTGGAAACACTTGAACTGGTGGATGGGGGGTCAACATTCCTTTTGTGCTTTTAATGTGATGTTATTCATGTCTTAGTTTTACACAATACATCATAAATAAGATAAATTAGATCACTATAATGTACGAACCTCCACCCCCCGGTCCACGGGAGCTTTGTGGGAACGCAAGCCGGTCCGTGGGTCAAAAAAGGTTGGGGACTGGTTTTGTTAAATTATTCACAAATTTAATTTCATTTATTTGCTATAATCAACAAATTAAAGGCAATAATCACAAAAATCATTCATTGGTCTTATTTATTTTTTATTAATATCGGCACTGATACCGACACATTTGCAGTATCACCCAACCCTACTGCCGACCTGTCGTCTGTCTTCCCTCATAGACTGATCTGAAGTGAAAGTGTAGGCAGTCAGAAGGTCGCTGATGGACTGACACTGACGAAGAGATTAGACAGGAAGTTAAACATAAGACGTAAGCAAGACTAAACAAACTAACCTTTGGTTTATGAAGAAGCCTGGGTGGTGTGTTGATCCTTCTAAAAAGAGTCAGGCATGGACCTGGGCAGCCTCCTGCCAGGTCCAATAGTGATTCTGGATCAGGTTTTAGACCACATGGGTGCAGGATGAACGTACACAAGTAGATGGATGAGACACTCCAGTTTTAGCATTTTGTACGCCGTCCATCCAACTTCTTCCGCTTAGCCGAGGTCAGGTCGCAGCGGCGTGGCCACGGGATAGGGTTTTTGTTGGGGTTTTCGTGAGAGTTAGACGTGTGGTTTGGTTCCATGTTAGGATTTTTGGTCGTGGTTTGGGTTTTGATTGCGGGATTCATCAAGATTCATCTGAAGGTTAAGGGTTGGGTTAGATTTAAATCCTATCCACGCGGAAACGTGGTCGGGTCAAAATGGCAAAGAACTTGATCGTTTCTGCCTCTCATCCACACGGGAACGGTGGTTAGGTTTCTGGTTTGGGTTTTAATTGGGGATCAGGTTTCGTGTTGTAGTAGGGGTGAGGGTTAGTAATGGGGTTGGGGTTGACTTTTGCTTCAGGTTATATCTCTGGGGTTGGGGTCGTGTACACGAACATGATAGATGTAACGGATGCCAGCCTGTGAGGCTGTGCAAGTGTACGTTGGTAAACCTCACTCACGCGGTCGACAGTCCGGGCTTTTGGCCGTGTGGTCAGCGCTCTCGTCTCCCATTACGAAGGTCCTGTGTTCATGCCCCGGTGTGGGCCGTGCGAAGCTATATAGCTACATACAGCTATATGGCACCTACAGTTAGGGTTGGGGTTCAGGGTTCATATTAAGGTTGGGGCGTTGGTTAGAGTCAGGCTTTGGGTTTTGTATTACGGTTAGGGTATTGTTGGGGTTTGCTGAGGCTTAGGTCTAGTGTTGTGGTTAGGTTTTTGGCTAGAGTTGCTGTAAGATTTTATATTAGAGTAGTGGGGGGGGTCCCATTAGGGTTTTCTTCAGGTTGGTGTTAGGGTTTGTGTTGGGAATTTGCTTTGTTTTGAAGTTTGGTGTAGTATGAGGGTGAAAAGAGGTGGCAAAACAGGTTTCAGTCAAATGAAAACTTAACCCCAACCCTAAACAAACCCCAAAAGCCTAAACCCCTATCTAGCCACAACTCCAACCTGAAAAAACCCCCAACACCAACCAGAAACAAAACCTGAACACAGACCTAACACCACGGACCTAACTAAAACGCTAATGTAAACCCTATTCTTACCTCTAAAGAAAACCTTAACACAAAACTGAAACAAAACCACACCTCCAACAGTAACCAAAGCTCCTTAACAAGAACCTTTAACCCTTACCCTAACCTTACCAACCCCCCAGCCCTCAAACTAACTAAAACTCTAACCTAAACCCTATTCCCACCCCAAAACAAAACCTTAACCCGAATACAAAACCCAACCTAAAGCCTAAGCTTAGTATTAGTATGAACCGTCTAAGGCTTGCTGGATGATGTTCATGTTTGACAAGCTGCGATGTTGCCATCATTCACTTTGCTTGGAGGGGTGCAACATCATGAAGGAGGAAAAGACGTGATGAAGTGAAGAGAAGGTAAGAGGCACACGCAAGCTGTTGCTCTGTGACAATCTTTTTTTTTTTTTTTAGTTGGAATACATTTTATTTTTATTATAAGTACAGTTCAGTAGTTACAAAACAAAGCATCTGCCATGAGGATACAGCCAAACACAAGACACAATAAGAGGATGTGGAATGCTCCTTCATCGGCGCTCAGAAAGTCAGACACCGTCGGGTCGCCGATTGCTTCCCTCGTACGCCCTTTCAAGAAATATTCCCTTCAAGCCATCTTCCCGCTACGTTCCCATCCGTCCGCTTCCTCCTTTCCTCAGCGCCAAATAATATCAGAATCCACACAGAATCAAATGAACGTGTCAGAAGCGACCGAGGAGGAGTTTGTCCGAGCCGCGAATATCAATCAACTCTAGTCGGAACAAAAAAAGAAAAAGGGGGGGGGGGGGGCTTGGGAGGGGGATTATATTTTCAACTGTACACAGCGCGTTAGAATTGTTCTCTGGCTTCTTCACACACGAAAGAAAAAGAAAAAAGACGTAGAAACATTTCACAATGCCAAGGGACGCACAAACACACACCTTCCGTTTAGTTAGTTAGCTAGTGTCGTACTGTATAAGTCGCATTTAGAATACTATCACAGTGCAAAATACTTCTCAGAACCCAAACAAGTCAAATTAAAAAAAAGGATAAAGTCCCTCTATGCATAATGGAATCTGTTAAATGTTTGCAGCACAGGAGACGATTGTCAGCTTTTTTTTTTGTTTGTTTTCTTTCTCGATGGAGCGCGATGGAGAAGGCAGTACATATATATATATATACATATATATATATATATACACATATATATACATACATATATGTATATATATATACATATATATATATACATATATATATACATGTATATATATATACACACACACACACACACACATATATATATATATATATATATATATATATATATATATATATATATATATGCATATATTTAAAAAGATGAAAAATGAAACCAACCGTACATCCTACAGTCAACACAGCTACGCAGCTTAGTCCAAGCAAGAAGAGATGGAGCTAAGGCTATACACAAGATGTCCTTTTCCAGTTTTTCTTGGGGTTTTTTGTCTTTTCTTCTCACTGTAAAGTAAATACATCATCATCATCATCATCATCATCAGTAGTCGGCAACGCTGTGCAACAACGACGGGTGGCAGTCATTTACAAACACGTCCAAACCCCCCGCCCCCTCTTTTCGTAGATTTTTTTTTGTTTAAATTCTTCTTCGAAGAACGTGGCCTGGTAAGCGACTCTTTCCCTCCGCTCCTTTGGAACGTTTATGTTTTTCATCATCGTAAATCTCTTTATGTACAAAGACAAGAGGGGACCCCGCTACCATGCTCATGTTAGCGCTAGCACTAGCATGTGTCTATGAGTGCTAGCATGGCAGTGCTAGCCGGGGCTGAGGGGTAAGTACATTTTCGGGTAAGTAGTGCTCCTTCGTCACAATCATCAACAACATGGTTAAAAAGTCCTCGTCAGGTCTTTTAGCGAGCACCTGGAAAGGTGCGGTCTGTGTCGGGGACCCACGTCGCTACCCGGAAGTGTGCTCGGGCGCTCACATGTTCTAGTCTACAGAAGAATACATTCCAGGTAGGATATAGAAAGTTTTGCCATCGTGTAATACACCAGACACACTCCACAAGTTAGAAAAAAAAACAACTTGACGTTTCTCGCCAGACGAGGAATGCCTCAGAGATGGCGGCGACGGCGGTCACAGGAAGTGCTTGTGACACAGGTAGTTTCACGGAGAGGGAGAGAGAGAGAGAGAGAAAAAAAGTCTTCACTTTAGTGTTTTTTTAAATCATTAGGTCCACACTGGGCCACGCCCCCTCACGCCTCTCTTGGCGGTGTTTGTTTAAATAAAGTCATCTTCTGTTGTCTTCATCTTCATCTTCATCATCCCGGCTGGTCGTTAGTCTCGGTGTCCTTCAGCCTGGCCAAGGTCGTGCTCGTGAAGGTCGCCTTCCACGTGGTTGGGGCCGAGGGTCAGGCTGGGGTCATGGGTCACGGGCTGGTCCTCCTCCGCCGCCCACAGATGAGCTACGAGCAACCACAGAAGAAGAAGGAGGTTAGCAACAACAACAACACACACGCTTTTCATGACACTCCTCACAAACAAATACTACATTGCAGTTACTCGTTGGAACATCACAGTACTTTTCAAAGTATTCGCACTATTTCCACATCACAGCCTTTGAGTGAAAAAAAACCCAAAAGACTACCAAGTACTACTATGTGTACACAACTAAACTACATAGTATGTACACATCATTAAGTAAGTACATCCGTGTACGCGCATTGCTAAACTACATAGTTACTCAACATCGTAGCTGTTTTACTATGTAGTACTACTACCACATTGTTTACCAACTAATTAGCCACGACACTGTTACACAATTTAGAGTGCATACTACTAAGTAGTAGATGAATACTCATACTACTAAGAAACTACATAGTATTATTACACAGTAGCCCTTTAGTAGCGCATACGTACAACTAACTGTGTAACAACTACTTTGTTGTACGTGTTACATAGAACACAAGTATGTACTACTGAATGCACACTTGTTAGTATGCGTTCTACTTAACTCCATAAAGTGTACTATTTAGTGTGCATGACCAAAGTACATATCATGTGTGCATTATGAAAGTATTCACCGTAAGCGCTTAGAAGGAGAGACATGACAACACACCCGTCAGTGAGTGATGTTGGCCACCAGATGGCAGTGCAACACAAAGTGAAGCTCGGCCATCGTATGGCCATTGGAAATAAATGAAGTCATTCAAAAAAACGACACTAGCAATGCCGTAAATTGAACAAAAGTGAGACAATGCATCGTCGTGTCACGGCTTTAAATTCCTAAAGAAAAAAAAAAGAACAATATCTAACGCAAAAGTCCAAAGTTTTTTCTTCTTCCCGCAGCGTCTCGTGCTGCCTTTGATTTCCCAGTAAAGAAAGTTGCGGTAACGAGCTCCAGATTAGACCCCATATTTGATTTTCACTGTTCATTAACTGAGCCACCTGGAATGTTATTTAAGCACGCCGCTCCTTCTCCCCGAACAACTGCCGCTGCAAGGGCGGGAGACATTTCCCGGCCAACTTTATAGATTTAGCACAACTTCCCTTCGCAGTTTTTAATTTCCCATTCGGGCGGGCGGCAGATGCACCTCACTCGCACACGTGCACACACACACACACACACACGCCTGGCATGCTTTATCCCTAGAATGCAAAGCCTTTTTTGTGTCTTTCAACAAGGTTCTCCCCTGCTGGACGCGATTCTTGGAGTAGACGTGCCCACACTGTGACAAAAAAAACTGACGTTCGCAGCAGAAAAGTAGCCAAATAGACCAAACTGAGGGCTCGTGTCCCAAGTACACCCTCTTGTGGCGAGTCACGACATTGCACACAGACAAGGCCTGTTATTAAAGAAGGAAGCATACGGCGTGAGACCGCACAGCTCCAGGATGCATCCCGCCTTGATACGCGTGTCACGCTGAACACGACGGATAAATAGGAAGGCGGTCGGAGCGCTGAGCGAGTGTCAGAACGCCCGGGGGGCCACTGGAGTGGCCGCATGCGGGGACGAGAAGTGAGGGAAGAAGCGGCATCTCGGAGGTACACGCTGACATTAATATCATCCCGTGAAAACGCCAAGCAGACGCTGGCATTTCACTGCCGCGCACCAGCCTGCTTCCTGGGAAGGATGATGGAAAAACCACGTCTGGATGGAAGACCACAGCGATGTCATCATTGCAAACAAGATCTTTTCCTTCCATACACACCTGGCAACCCGCTGTAAAAAAATACTATTAACATTACTTGTCTCTGTAGTGCAAACTACCTAGTCCATACTAGGTTGGATACACTAGGAAGGCTATACTACATAGGGCACATTGCAAAGCATGTCCCAGGTAACGTATGTGCACGCTACAATATGCAAACTAGATCGGGCATACTACCTCGTGCACACTTCAAACTATGCCCAACTTAATGTGCACACGACAATGTGCCAACTAACAAGTGCATACTAGGTTGTACATGCTACTTAGTGCACACGACAAAGTATGTCGCAGATGACGTACTGCACACTACAATGTACAAACAAGGAAGTGCATACTACGTAGTACACACTACAAAGTATGTCCCAGGAAATGTAGTGCATATTAGGTAGTGTGTACTATGCCGTTTGTAAGTACATATGTACGACTAAACACCTGTGATTTGTATAGTTACATCGTATGTACATAGAATGTATGGAGTATTAAAGTAGAACACAGTAGTACTTAGGTAACATAGCGCACACTACAAAGTATGTCCCAGGTAACGGTGAGGCTACAAAGTATGACCCAAGCAATGTAGTGCACACTATAAAGTGTAAAGTAGGAAGTGCATACTAGGTTGTGCATACTACCTAGTGCACACTTCAAAGTATGCCCAACGTAACAGTGCACACTCCAACGTGCAAACTAATAAGTGCATACTAGGCTGTCCATCCTACTTAGTGCACACTACAAAGTATGTCCCAGGTGACGTACTGCACACTAGAACGTGCAAACTGGGAAGTGCATACTTAATAGTGTGCACTGTGTAGTATGCAGTCAGTCCAGGTTGACATTTATGTAGTATTTTTGCAAGGGCTGTGTACTGTACTGTACTGTACTGTACTGCTGGCGGGTGCAGTCTACTTCCTGGAGCGCAGCATGTTCTGTTTCTCCTCGGCCCAACATGAGCTTGAGAAGTTATGTTCTGGCAAAGCCACTTTATGTAACAATAATAAATATGAGAATACACGCAGGGTACGCAGACTAGGAGAGCAACGGAAGTGAGCGCAGCCGGCGCAAAAAAAAACAACAAAAAAACCCAGTATTTTTAGAGGGTTTTAATGAATACAGGATGTTTATAGATAGGACCACCATTCTCTGTGATTCGCACAAAAGACGAGAAAAATCTACATTCAACCCCCTCAACTCCACTCACTTCCCATTCCTGCCCCCCACCCCTCGCCCCCTCCCGTTCCCCATCCCTGAAAGAAGAAGAAGAAGACGAAGGGGCGGGAAGAAGAGAATTTGTGGTGCATGGCAGCGTTGTTGTGAGCTCGCCGTCTGCTTTTAGATCCTATTAGACAAACACGGCGTGGCGTTCAGGTGCGACAAGCTCACGTCTTCTGGAGGAGGGGGTTCTTTGGTTGCACAGTCGCATCAAGACTCAATTTGTGTGTTTATGAAAGTGGCAGAAAATAACCCAAAAGCACAATCAGCACTTGTTTTCTTTGTTTTCTGTCACTATGAGAAGGCGAGGAGGCTTTTTAAAGAAATAAGTCGCAACGAGAGAATGACGTGCACGTGGTCGGCCCCCCTCCACCACCAACCCCAACCCCCTTCCACCCCCACTCAAACTATTTCGGAGGCTGAAAGATTGGCGGCCCGATAAAAGCTCCGCTGAGCAATTTAAGCCCAAACAGTGCGATGCTACAATCTGTCTTGTGTGCCTGATAGCGCTTTTCTCCGCTCTCCTCTCCAAATGACTTTCTTTCATATCTAATTATATTTGCTAATGATCTTATAAGAGAATAATGGAATGTGCTTGATCTATTACCTTTTTTTCTGCACTGCATAAATACAATGCTGGGGAAATGACTGCTGCAGACAGGAAGAAATGTTTTTTTTTTCCCTGTTTTTGATGAGGGGGTAAAATGGAGCTGGGAGCGGTGGGGTCGTTAATGGCGCCGAGCGCCGAGGTCATCACTCACGTTTCTTTCCTTGTGACGCTCGTCTTCGGCCACTAGGAGGCTCTGTTGCATTTAAACGGAGGTGTACCCCCTGTTGAGCGTGTGGGAGGTGTCCCCCAACTCCCAGAACAGAACAGTACCATGAAAACATCCCCAAAAAATGACATTTCACGACACCGCTGGACCTGAAAACAAAAACCCTGTGGAAAAATGGCGTTTTATGGTATTTTTGGGTGCTGCCGGGACCACCAATGAGGGTGTAGAAGGTGTCTCCCACCTGTCAGACCATAAAAGTGCTGTGGGAATGACCAAAAGACATAAATTAAAATGGGTGAAAAAACGGAAAAAAAAACAAAAACAAAAACTCCACCCCATGGGAAAATGGCGTATTATGGGATTTGTGGGTCTATCTGGGACCCTTGATGACGGGACCGGTTGCAGAAAAATATTAAAATAACATAAAATATTGTGACGATCGACCCCTCAGAAAGTTGCCGTTTTGAGGCTATTGTGGGTCCGATGGAGACCCCCGGATGAGGGTGTGGGGTGTGTCCACTGCCTCCAGGACCAGAAAAGGGCCATGGAAGCAAGATACACTTTGTAGAGCGCACTTCATAGTAGTGAAGTAAACTACGTAAGGGTGTATTAATAAGTGCGATGCTGCTAAACTATGTGGTGATTTAGTTGTACTACAACACAGTAGTAGTTTAGTAGTGTGTACCTAATAATACTACAAAATAGCCGTGGTTAACCATAGTTTTTTTACACACCTTTTTGTGTAACAGTATGCATCTCTTCCATAAAACATCTGTCCCGTCCTGTCATCCTCTTAACCACCACCCGCTGCCCCCCGCCACCCGTCACGAGGGGCGGCCATGACAGGCGCTCTAAAGCCGGCATTAATGGAAGGAAATGGCGTTCGATCTCTGTTTGATCTCCTAATCATTTCTGCTGAAATGATAATTAGCGGCCTCGCAATCCTCCCGCAGTGGCGGGGGAGGCCACGTATAGAAAGAGTAAATAGATGCTCTACCGACAACTGATGTGCCCCCCTTCACACACACACACACTCACACTCAAGGTGGGACGTCGAGAAGAGAGAGTGGCTGGCGACTCTGCTGTCTGTGATTCTTTTGGGCTGACATAATCCTGATTGATTCGTTCAGCAGATAAAAACTGGGTCCACTTCTGCCCTTTTACTGGGGTGGGGGTGGGGGTTGGGTAACATAATACATCCTTTTATTCGGCAACAATGTCACATAATGGCGCTGGAATGTGCAGCAGAAAGGCCACAACTTAAAAAGGCTGTGACACTGTGCTCTCATGTAAAAAAAAAGAAGAAAGAACTCATTAATCCCCCGCATGGACATCCCCTCCCCCCACTCGCCCCCAGTCCCATGCTAACAAGGTCACCGCAACTTATTTGCCTTTACACCGCTGTACTTAACCTCATTTTCACCACAAATAAATAACAAAAAGCTTCTTTTTCTCAGCAGGAAGTTGCTGTTTGCAAGACATGAAGGTAGAAAGTTGACCACTGGCAGAACGACGCCCACGATGGTCAAAGCTCTGCATGCAAAGTTGGCACACATACTGTACTTCAATGAAGATGAAAGCTACGTACGTTCATTCAGTGTAAAACAAACATTGCTTACGTACACCAGCTTTGTTACTTTCTCAAAATGACCGCCAACAATGGAAAAAATACACACTGAGTGGATGCAAGACAAAGCAGTCACACATGAGAACAAAAACACTTAATGACTTATGACTGGTTTTAGGTTCATCTACAAATATGAATATAGATATTGTCGTTGTCAAAAAAATATCCTTAAAGGCCCCTATTAAAAAAGAAAAGCAAAAAAAAAAAAAATGCAAGACCCTAAGCTGTCTTTGTTCAAAAAAAAAAAAAAGTTAAAAAATGTTTAAGACTGCAAATTGCCTTTGTCAAGAAAAAATGTAAAAAGTTGTCTTTGTTACAAAAAACCTTTACAAAGTAGAACAAATGGTTTTGTTCATTGTCTTTGTTAAACAAATGTAAAAAAAATACTTTAGATGAACGTTCAAGACCCCAAATTGTCTTTGCCAAAAAAACTTACCAAAAATACTTTAAAGGCCCCATTAAAAAAGACATTTACAAGTCAGTGTTTCCAAAAACATGTGTAAAGTTCACTGAGACAGACAGTAGACTATGATGACTGAAGAGTTGATACTTGATGTTCACAAACACTGCTCTGTGCTGTGCCCTGTGATTGACAGGTGATCACTGCAGGCCTTCTGTGATAGGCTCCACCCTTGTGACTCTAAAAGGTTCATTAAGTGTTGCAGTCAACTGTGACACACCAGGGGGCATCCATTCCTTACTGACGTCAAACATATGATTGGGTGTGGCTAAAGCCCCCCCAGGAGAGAAGGGGGTTTGCATGGAAGTGTAGGTGCAGTGAGCGGGGTGTGGCGTGACACAGTATGGAGGATGTATGTGGATCAGGAGGAGGAGGCTCCAGCAAATAGGGCAGCATTATATAGGCCAGCATGCATATATGGGCCATCCGTACCTTGGCCTGCTTCACATTTGAACAAGATAACGAGAAAGTCTCAGACATGATGTCACCAAGACGAGAACGTTGCATCACGGTAGATTATAGCAATCCCTGCAGAGCACGCAGGTGCGCCCCCCAGCGGCTGGCAGCAATTAGACACCAGGGCAGTCAGATGGGACGCTTCATCTTCCAACCAAGCCAAGTCCTTCCAAAAATAAGTAACATTGTTATCATATTATGTACAACTATTAGCTCATTTGGATTTTAGTTTCTAATCTGGTGAAATATGGGCCACAAAAAGTCCAAATTTCCTACAGATAAGTTTTAGTTTGACATGTTAATAGCCGCATATTTTTCACGAGAAAATTAACAAACTGGCGGAAGCGCCGCCAGCGTGTCGAAGAGAGCACGCGAGTGCTTTGGCAGGAACGCTCACTCCTTCACCTCACTAACAGCCAGGATGACCTCTGACGGGCTTTTGGGAGGAGAGTGTACAATGTTGGCACCAGCAGATGAATGACACGCCTTGGAGCCATGGTTTCCTCTCATTATCCCGCCTCGCGCTGATGATCATTTCTTCTAGCTGAGAAGAAACTTTGCGTACTCAAAGAGGGCGAAAACAATCTACTCAGCGACGCTTCCAATTTCAGATCGGGGAAATGTCTACACCTTGTTCTTTTGTTAAACTAACGACATTACCTTAGATTACCTTGGATTACCAGCGTTCTCTGTATCGTTTACGGAGAAGCGATTGGAACTCTTTATTGAGAACCTGTTATCCGTCTGCTAAGCTAGGCCACACGTTAGCGGGATCAGAACGCTGACACGAGGGCTGCAACTCATGATTATTTTCTTGGTTGACTAATCAAGTAATGGGTCAGGCCCCAGACGGACCAGATCGATTTGAACCAAACTCAAAAAGTTAGTGGTTTGGTCCGCAAAACACATCAGAAAAGAGGCAAAAATGTACATCAGTGTTTTCCAAGCCAAAGCCGACGTGTGTGAATTCCACAGACACTGTGGGTCTGCTTCCATGCATGACTACGGAAGTTAAGAAAGATTCACATTTGAGAGGCTGAAATCAGGAGTTTTACATTTTTAAATTTAAAAAAACAATGAATCAAATACGGGCCGCACGGTGGTCTAGTGGTTAGCACGTTGGCCAATACAGGAACAGCCTGGAGATCGATTCTCCCCTGGGCATTTCTGTGTGGAGTTTGCATGTTCACCCCGTGTGTGCGTTTCTCCGGGCATTCCGACTTCCTCCCACATTCCAAAAACATGCAGGTGAGGTTAATTGGCGACTCTAAATTGTCGCCAATGTGAGTGTGAATGGTTGTTTGTCTATATGTGCCCAGTCCAGGGTGTACCCCGCCTGTCGCCCGAAGTCAGCTGGGATAGGCTCCAGCATGCCCCCGCGACCCTAATGAGGATGAAGCTGTATAGAAAATGGATGGATGGATGAATCAAATACCAAAATAGTGGTTGATTAATTGGATAATTGATCCATCAGTGATTCATCAACTGATACAACTCCAACTGACCCACCCCTGCCCCCCTATTTGAGAAGCACTAGAATAACCTAACATGCACTTCACACTTAAATGGCCATGAGCTGAGGTGGCTGGGCTCTCCTTCAGAGATTAGGTGACAAGCGCTGTCATCCGGGAGAAACTCAGAATAGAAGCGCTGCTCCTCCGCATTGAGAGGAGCCAGATGAGGAGGCTTGGTCAGGATGCCTCCCAGATGCCCCCGGGGAGGTGTTCAGGGCACGGACGACTGGTAGGAGGCTTTGGGGAAGACCTGGGACACTTTGGAGAGACTGTGTCTCTCAGCTGGCTCTGGATCCGCCGGAAGGAGCGGGGAGAGGGAAGTCTGAGCTTCCCTTCTTAGGCTGCTGCCCCCACGACCCGACCTCAGATAAGAAGAAGATGGATGGGTGGCAAACTTCACACACTGATGCCCAAAGCCTCCATCCAAAATGCTAGCCACTCACCGACCGTGCGGTGCCCGGGTTAATTTGTCTTTCTAATGTTTTTTATTATGAGAGTTTGAGAACCCTGCTCGGCTCGAGACCCCTCCCAACCCGTGTGCACGCTCCACAAACTCACATGTGAGTGTAGAGGAGCAATCGCATGATGGTGGGCTGAGCTGTAAACCTAGGGGGAAACATACGGCAGGTTGTGTCGCATGTTCCCACTTTGGCGATGATAACGACGTCCGTGCGACAGCAAAGCATGTTTGTGTCTTTGCAGCCGTTTCACGTGAAGTGTGTTCATCAGAGTGGCAGCTAAACATAATCAGCTTCAAAGACCTTCTAGGACGGGAGGACAGAGCAGCGCGTGGACTTTTGCGCAAGTGAGCCTTGAAGAGAGGAATCAAGACGTGTGAGCTTGATGGACTCTGAAATGGATCTAGCTCAGCTTTCCCCCCCACCCAAAATGATGACAGCTAAAGGAAGCCGAGAGTGTGAGTGAGCGTCTTGTTGTGGAAAAAAGTTCAAAAGGGAAAACACTCAACGTCTTCCTGTTCTCCCCAACAAAAGGAAAGACTGCTGACTCCGCCCCTTTGCGTCTCTCTGACCTCCAGGCGAACTCCTTCACACTGCAGCATCCATTTCAGCCAAATAAACCTTCACACCTGCTTTCATATTTCTTTATGGATTTCTTTCTTTGCTTTCAGGCACTTTTATTCTCGTGCTTTTGTTTCCATGAGCTGCAAAAGCTGTCACTCATTCTGCTCGTTTCGGATGAAGTCCTGCTCTAGAAAGGAGCGCATGTTTAGCATCCATTAGCGTGGCTCATCAACGATGTTAAAGTCTGAGCAACGTATCGGACGGGGTTTCGTCTTCTAGCATATATAACATATCTCAATACTCAGAAATTCACGTCCAGTTTAGGGGCCTTAGGTTCTGATGATGTGGTTCCGATGGCCCCATCAGGATGTGACAGTCAGTGTTTTCTGGGGTGGTTTTGCAGCTGAGGATGAGACTCAGCACTTTCAAATCTGAGGCCATGCTTCTCAGCTGGAAAAGGGTGGACTGCACCCAGAGGGTTGGGAAATGGGAGTTCAAGTATCTCAGGGTGTTCTTCACGAGTGAGGGAAGGCTGGAGCGTATGCAGCAGTCCAGTCTGTCGTGGTGAAAAGACAGCTGAGCCAGAAGGCAAAGCTTTAGATTTACACGTCGTTCTAGGTTCCTACCCTCACCGATAGTCACAAGCTTTGGGTAGGTACCAAAAGAGCAAGACTGCGGATACAAGCCGCCAGGGAGGTTGGACTCACCCTAAGACCCTAAGGTCATCTGGGAGGAGATCAGAGCAGAGCCGCTGCTCCTTCACATCGAAACAAGCCAGTTGCGGCGGATGCCTCCTGGACGCCTCCTTGATGAGGTATTCTGGGCATGCCCAACCAGGAGGAGGCCCCGGGGCAGACCTTGGACACGCTGGAGGGATTATGTCTCGCAGCTGGCCTGGGAACGCCTCGGTGTCCTCTGGTGGTGCTGGAGGAGGTGGTCAGAGACCGAGAAATCTGGGCTTCCCTACTGAGACCGCTACCACTGTGATCTGGACCCGGAAAGGCGGAAGAATGAATGGAGCAAAGAATGACACGTCTCTCTCATCATTCGTCTGCATCAGGATCAGAAGCCATGTCATGTCAAACAGAAGCTGATCTGGTTCTGATTCTGCTTTGGCAGCAATGTAAACGCTGTTGTTCCACAGCAACAGTTTGCTGCTCTTAGCCTCTCTCAGTTAAGGCTTGCACACCTCGCTTACGCCTCTGCTTTCTTCTTACTAAATGCGGCGGTGCCAGACAAGAGGCGGGGGCGGGGGTCGGGGGAGCCCTCGGAGGTCCGAACGAGCCAAGGCGACACGACGAGGCGGGAAGACGTTAAGAGGCGCTGGGAGGTTCTGGCAGCGCATTTGAAAGAAGAGGCAGCGGCGCCAAGGCTGGCATCACTTTTAAGAGAAGAAGAAGAAGAAAAAAAAGGCCACAACAAGCAAAGGCATAAAGAAGCCCCCCCTCCAACACCCCCCCTCCCTCCAGGCTTCTCCGATGAGCTCCTTCCTCCTCAGAACAAGGCGAAGACGAGCTCGCTGATATGATTATGGAAATGTAAACAGGATTTCCTGCCGACTGGAAGCTGTGTTCCCGCTCCCTCTCTGACCCGTTCTCCTCGCAAATCTTCCATTTAAGACCAATCCCCCGGGGGGGCCGCGCCGCTGTTACTTAACAGGATAATTATGATATAGCAAACCTTTCCAAGATCACAGCCCCCCCTCCTGTCCCCTCCTTTCTTGTTGGAGATCACGACTAACAAACTTTCTATTGCTTCTTCTCGGACCCTTAGGGTGGACCACACGACACCAGGGGTGTCAAGGTGTGGCCTGGGGGCCATTTGTGACGGTTTTTGTATCGGCCTGCAGCACATTCTAAAAATTCAATTTAACAAGAAAACACAAACCAAAACATTGAAATTGGAAAAGTCAGCAGTAATTTTACAACAATAAAGTCCAAATATTAAGAAAAAAGGTTGTCATCTTTCCAAAATAAGGTAATTTTATGAAGAAAGACAACATCATTTTAGTATTATCAAGTTGCAATACGATGAGAAACAAACAAACAGCAAATAATGTTGTCATTTTTGGAAAAATAGGCTGGGAAACGTTGGAATGTTACGAGAAAAAAGTCAACATTTTATGTGAATGAAGTCAATTACGAGAAGAACGCTGGACACCTGGAAAAAAACAACAGCAGAAAAACTGCTG
This sequence comes from Dunckerocampus dactyliophorus, assembly GCF_027744805.1. NCBI lineage: Eukaryota > Metazoa > Chordata > Actinopteri > Syngnathiformes > Syngnathidae > Dunckerocampus > Dunckerocampus dactyliophorus. Next base: position 38,786,972 of record NC_072821.1, read on the forward strand.
CAATTTTACGAGAATAAAGTCAAAGTTGGATTCTGATGAGAAAAAAATCACAATTTCAGGAGAATTATGAGAAAAAAATATTGTTATTTTAGCAGCATAGAGTTGAAATATTAAAGAAAAAGTAATGAGAAAATTGGAATATGAGAAAAAACAAAATAAAGTTTGGTGTAAAAAATAAATTAGTTTGGTGAAAAAGTTGTGATGTTACGAGAATAAAGTCAAAATCTTATGGGAATGAAGTCATAATTACGAGAAGAACATTTACAAGACGTTGCAGCTGAAATAAAGAAAACAAAAGAAAAACCAACAGCAGAAATGCAAACAAAAAAACAGCTGCCATTTTATAAGAATGAAGTCAAAGACAAAAAACGTTGCAATTTGTCAAGAATGATCAATTATGTGGAAAAATGTTGACATTTTAGTAGCAAAGTGTTGAAATATTAAAAAAAATGGTAACATGAGAAACAAAACAAAATAAAGTTGTAATTGTAGTCAAATTCGATGAGGTGACAAAGTTCTAATGCTACAAGAATAAACGTCCGACACCTTCTTCACAGAAGTACAGATGACGTCTCAAGAAGCCTTCCCTGCATACAAGAATAAAGTCCAAATATGAATGGAATAAAGTCCTAATATTACGAAAAGAAAATTTGCTAAGGTTGTGTAAGAAGAAAGTTTCACTATTTTGCAAAAAAAGCCCAGCAAAAATGGGGAAAAAGAGCAAAGAGTGAAGTTGATCTTAACAATATGCTTTTTCACCCCTGCAGTCGACCAGTGGTATCGTATCGGGGTACCCTTGACACCTCGGGTCCGCCACGGTCGGCCAGTGGGAGCGCACTGAACTCCGCCCCATTGCGGTGGTCGTCTTTGCGTTTCTACGTTTGCAAAGATAGCACGTCTTGATTGTGGCACGCACACACACGCATGCGCACACACACGCACACACACACACACACACACACGCACACACATGCATGCGCGCACACACGCACACACACACACACACACACGCATGCGCACACACAGTGTAGTAGAGAAAAGGAAAAAGGCTTTAAGTGAGATCAATAGTGACATCACATTAGCAGGAAAAAAAACAATCAGCTTTGGACTTTGAAAAGCAAGATGAACCTCTTCCTGAACTGACATTTTGCAGCTGAGATCCATAAGGTTCCTTTTGTTCCCCCGTAAGCCGGCGCTCCACACTTTCCCAAGGCCGGCAAACTTCAGACATGAGAACGGGCGCTGTAAAAAGCGGGCACATTTACCTGGATTAGCAGCCACTGACAAATAACCTTGGTGATAGATGCGCAGTAGATCTGCTTCAAAGCAAAAGAGATTAGTCGACTTCTTATCGGGTCAGCGCCGTCGCCGGGGAAATGTGTTTAAAGTCACATTGATTTATTGAAAGATTCCCCAATACCAAGACGTCCCCGCGCCGCTCCTGTGTCATGTGAACGTGCGCATCAAATAAATTACAGCGCCTGCTTGCTGCTGCTGCTGCTGCTTAACAGCATCCAGGAAAAAAACGCAAAAAGCTCTTCTCCGCAAGAGAGACGTCGCCGCTTGCTCGGCAGCTCTCCACCATGACACCACAACAAGGACGCTTTGTCCCTCCTGGGAGACACGAGACAGCTGTCGTTGACAACGTTACCTTCTTCACACTCTTTATACTGGATGTACACTGCATGTACACTTAGCATGTACACTGCATGTACACTTAGCATGTACACTTAGCATGTATACACTTAGCATGTACACTGCATGTACACTTAGCATGCATACACTTAGCATGTACACTGCATGTACACTTAGCATGTACACTGCATGTACACTTAGCATGTACACTTAGCATGTATACACTTAGCATGTACACTGCATGTACACTTAGCATGTACACTTAGCATGTATACACTTAGCATGTACACTGCAAGTACACTTAGCATGTACACTTAGCATGTATACACTTAGCATGTACACTGCATGTATACACTTAGCATGTACACTGCATGTACACTTAGCATGCATACACTTAGCATGTACACTGCATGTACACTTAGCATGTATACACTTAGCATGTACACTGCAAGTAAACTTAGCATGTACACTTAGCATGTATACACTTAGCATGTACACTTAGCATGTACACTGCATGTATACACTTAGCATGTACACTTAGCATGTACACTGCATGTACACTAAGCATGTACACTTAGCATGTACACACTTAGCATGCACACTTAGCATGTACACTGCATGTATACACTTAGCATGTACACTTAGCATGTACACTTAGCATGTATACACTTAGCATGTACACGGCATGTATACACTTAGCATGTACACTTAGCATGTACACTTAGCATGTATACACTTCCACTTGGTGGAAGACTTTCTCCCCTGAGGGCCACATTCTGAAAAAATATCAAAGCCCTGTCTTGGCAGTTTTCGTACAGCGTTGCACGTAATAAACGTCTGTTTGCCCCGTACGTCATCGTTCCGCAAAATTGAGAATATTTCAGCTTTCGAAACCTCAGTTTTCATTATTAATATGTTTTAAAAAGTCAGACGAAGATGGAAACATGAAAGCCAAGGTCAAATTTTCCCATAGAAAATAACCTAAATCCAATGACCCCCAACTGTATCAACAAATACACATTTTATGATTAAAATAATGACAATTTTATTATCATTTTTTTAAAAGTAATGATTACACTTTATTATTTTAGCATCCATTATACTATGTTCTTTATTTTTGTATTGTTTGTTATAATGGAAATGTATTAATAATGAATTTAATTTCTCCCCCAGGACATAACATGAATCTAATTAATCCATTCCAGACACCCAAAAGTATATATCATTATTAATCAAATGAAAATGCTATTATGAGTTATTAAACCAGTCATGAATTATTACATTGCATTATTGTGGTAATAATATTGAATATCATACTTTATTGTTGTCTTTTGTTAAAGAAATGATGAGTATTATTTTATTAGTATAACAATGAATTCATAATTGATATATTCATTCTAGTTTGACATGCAGGAAACCACGCAAAATAATTCTACATGACAAACCAAAACTACAGAAACCAAAACATACAAAAACTAAGGCAATGTTTTCGCCTCAGAAATAACGTAAATCTAATGAATCCGTTCCAGACACCCAACAAATTGAACAAAAAAATACATTTTATAGAGAACAATTCCAACTATGGACCCCGCTGATAAAGGATGTTGGGGTCCTGAGGCCACACGCTCCCTCGGCAGGAAAATACACATCAGCATCCGATAATCATTCAACTTGATACTTGGAAAGGATGCAGAAAAAGCATCATATGAAACAAAAAGTCCCTACAGTTTGCAAGGACATTGTGGACGCACTAAGACGAGCGCTAAGAGGTTTGCGAAGGAAGCTGAATGCTAGCTGAGTGAAAAATGTTGACATGACTGCAGCGAATGCCAGCAAAGCATAAATAAGTCCAAAGTCCAGCGTCTGTCCCATCGTGCCGCTCCATCATTCCTCCGTCTTTCGCTCCCGCTGTTTGCTTTTTAACGCTGGAGGTCAGCCGGACCCCCGGGCGGCCGTCCCAGAATGCCGCGCCAGCTAACGTCCTGCAGAGCTACCTTCTGGACCCCACCGGCCGGCGAGCCGCAACTCGCTCGTACTGTCGTGTTGCAATATTACTTATCATATCATCATCTTTTTGAAAAGTCTTTACACGTTCCTCGCTTTACCCGATTCTCAGGTCACATGACCACACACGTCAAGCATGTCGACAACAACAGTTAAGAATGTTTTGTCTCTTTGTGGTGGCACATGCACAAAAACAACATGCAAAGAACATTTTTACATTTGTCTTTGTTTCTGTTGTTGCAACTCCCCGAAATAAAATCACATGACAAAAAACGAGAACGAAGGACTCGCTTTTCGTTTCTGTCGTAACTCGATTTGTTACTTCATTAGGAAAGCTTTTTTTTTTGGAAACGGAATTTAAGCAACATTTTTGGAATTGATGCCGAAAATGTCATTGAAAAGAAATGCACGTGTTTTGACATGATTATTAAAATACGCCGTTTAAAAATTCTGTTTGCTAGCATACAGTTCAGTGTTTGAAAATGCATTTTATAAAAATTCAGTGCAAATAAATGTGACGTTTCAAAAATTCACACGTACACTCCCAGGAAATGACAATGCCGTCCTTGCATCCCTTCCTTCTTTTAGCCTCGAAGAAATAAACAAGGCACAGCCACCTTGTTTTCAGATGGCTCCACGACCATCATCACATCTGAAAGGGATGCTAACGAGGGTGATGCCACCCAAATGACCGTCGTTGGCGGGCAGAGGCCTAACCGTCGTCATTTGACACCACGAAAGAGCCAACCATTCCTGTCTGGACCTTCCTCCCCCTTTCCAGGATAAATAGACTGGATCTTGCACCAGGCTAGCGCTGTCCTATCTAGTCTGACTGGCGTGTGTCCCACCAAGTCTTTGAGCATGAACTGTTGAAGCCTGCTGGGATTAGAAGCAAAACGTCTTCCAAGACAACCTGAACAGTCCAGTTGCGATCGATTGAATGCCCTCAGAATTCCAAGTGAAAGGCCTTGGACTTTTGTCTCAAGCGCAAATCAAGATTCAAGATTGAAGAGTTTTATTGTCATGTGCACAGTAAAACAGCAGTTCTACTATGCAATGAAATTCTTATTCTGTTCATTCTCCCAAGAAAAGAAAGAAAACACAAGAAAGAATAAGAACATAAGAAACATAAATACCAATAAATTAAGCAACGACAACAGAAGAGACATTAATACAAATAAATAAATAAATAAATAAATAAATAAATAAAGTGCTATGAGTGTGTGAGTGTGTTGCGTGCGGCGTGTGTGAGTGCTTCGTTGAGAAGCCTGATGGCCTGTGGGTAAAAGCTGTTTGCCAGCCTTGTGGTCCTGGACTTCAAACTCCTGTAGCGTCTGCCTGACGGTAGGAGTGTGAATAATGAGTGTTGTGGATGTGTGCTGTCCTTGATGAGGTTGTGTGTTCTTCGTAGGACTCTAGTTTTATAAATGTCTTGCAGTGAGGGGAGGGCTGCCCCAACAATGTTCTGTGAGGTCTTGATCACCCGCTGGAGTGCCTTCCTATCACGTGTTGTACAGTTACCGTACCAAACAGTGATGGAGGCGGTAAGGACACTTTCCATAGTGCATCTGTAGAAGCAACTCAGGATTGTGGTGGACATGCCAAATTTCCTCAGTCTTCTCAGGAAGTACAGTCTCCTTTGGGACTTCTTCAGAATTTGTTGGGTGTTGTGAGACCAGGTGAGGTCCTCGCTGATGTGTGTGCCAAGGAACTTGAAGGTTTTCACCCTCTCCACCTCAGTCTCATCAATAAACAGGGGTCTATGCGGCTCCTTTTCCCTTGTTCTTGGGTCGATGATCATCTCTTTAGTCTTATCTGTATTGAGAAGGAGATTGTTATCACGACACCAAGCTATGAGGTCCGCCACCTCTCTTCTGTATGATGTTTCAACACCACCAGTGATCAGGCCGATGACTGTAGTGTCATCCGCAAATTTAATGATGCTGGTGTTGTTCTGGGAGGCCAAATATGGAGCAGAGTGAAAAATATTCCATTCCTAACACCTGTCTGACAAAAACAGGAAGCCTTTTTTGCTTATAAATTTCCATTCAGAGACATTTTCAGCATAACTTGATATTTGAAAGCGCTCAACATAGACTCTTCTATACGATTGCCTCTGTTTGACTCGTTTCATGTTCAACATGTCGTGTCATGGCGTGCCAACAAGTGCAGAGGGAATCCTCCGCTTACATTCCCGTAGCGTTCATGTTTGAGGTTGTCGTCAACAAGCTTCCCTTTTGAAAGACGCGTCCGTTATCACATGTGCACAGTATGCCAGAGGAAGTTGATGCTTCTTGGGGTTTTTTTCCCTTCCAACTCAAAGAGGTCAGAGTCGGTCCATCAAACGTATCGAGCTGACGGACGCAAACGATATCGACGGAATGTCAAGAACAACAGAGGCTGTGTGTGTGTGAGATCAGAAACAAAGCCGTGCAAACACACTCTGCACCGAGCATAAATATCACAGACTGTCAGTCAAGCTCCTGCAATGCAAATGTAACCAGCAAGCTAACATCTTGCAACGCTACGTTACCAATATAAACAGTTTTTGTATCCTTTTTGCTTTTTATTTCCGCTCTTTGCTGATTAGTTTTGGCTTCAAATGCACTTCCTGCCGTCAACACTTCCTGTTTGACCTAAGATTTGTCAATTGTCCATCAATAGTTGATGTTTGACAGGCTAACCTAGACCTGGTTAGTTAACCCTAACCTTTCAGGAATTATTTGTTTTCATCTACTCCTTTGTCCGAGAACATTTTAAGAGTTGTGCCTTCGCTTTTCATCTTCAATTCGTCCCACAAGATCCCAAACCGGAAAACTGAGGCAATTTTTCCCAAAGGGAAATAAAGTAAATCCAATTAATCAGTTCCTAACGCCCAAAAATATGAAGAAAAATACACTTTATAGAGAATAAAAATGTTGTTGAAGTGGATACACATACCTGTACCGTACGGACATCCTGTCCAGGTGGAATTCAGTGGTGTTTCTCACCTTCTTTATCCAATTTATTCCAACTTTCTTCGGCCCCAGGGTGAGTTATTTAGCAGCCACACTCCAAAACTGCACGGTTAGTTTGTCAGCAATGCGCAAGGTGCTTTGTTAGGCGCTCCGTTTCCCCAAGTGAAACAATACTCGGCCGTTTGGTATGAAAACCAAGGCCGAATTTTAAGCAACATTTTTTTTTTACAAAAAACGAATCTTACAAAAACTGAAGCACATGAAAACCGAGGTTGGACTTTACAGTAACTGACTGTGATAAGTGAATTTCCACCAAGTAGGATTCCTCATTTACAATATTTTGGTCTTCAGAGCATAGAAAAGCTGTTTACCACCTTTTAAATACAGTTTTTAACAATGCTAGAGCCTGCTAGTCATGAAATAATCCCCTTTATTAGCCAATAGAGTACATATAATAAAAGAAAATAAGACAAACTCACACAGAGCAAAAAAACACGGCCAGGGACGAGTGTACATTTAGTCTTTTGACTGCGTTAAGTGGGTACGTTCACACTGCAGGGTATGATGCCCAATTTGGATTTTTTGGTAAAAATCATATTTTTATGTGGCCGACCAAAACTAGAAAAGCACTCAGAGAGCGTAGACCTCCGCCAAGCGCCATAGTTCCCCCATATTGCGATTCACACCATAAATATTAGTCATATACAGTCAAACCTGTCTTAGCGGCCACCTTTATAGAACGGCCACCTGCCTATAGCGGTCACTGAAAAATCCCCCGCAGCAAATGTACATGTTATAGACCCTGTGTATAGCAGTCACCTGTCCAACGCGGCCAGCGGCCACCCATTTTGTCTCCCTTGGTCAATATCTGACCGCATATAGCGGCCAAATTACCAACTCAAGTAGAAGCTTCATGCACGAAAAAGTTTTGTTTTTCAATCAATGAAGCCGTCGTGTGTAGACTTTAATTACTGAGTCCTAGCTCAGTCACAATCATTCACAAGATCCACACAAACTGTCAGTTGTTCCACATAAAAAAGCCGTCTTCTTTTGAGCTTGCTATTTCCTGGTCAAACTTTAAGAGCATTTGCACCAAAACATTACCGCAAATTAGGCTGGGAACAGGACGTGCTCCCAGCGACGCTACAATAAAAAAAAAACATATGCTAGCATGCATGCGGCAGCGGGAGCAAAACTGAGTTGGGTTGTACTGAACTGAAGTATTTTAGAATGTACTCACGCTATTTTTGATAAATCCTCATCCACAAATCCATCAAAGTCCTCATCTTCTGTATTCGACACAAACAAAGCCGTCTTCTTTTCCGTTCGCTACTAGTCTGTTAACTTGTCAGTGTTATTCAGCTCCGAAGCAAAGAAGGAAACTTCTCCTGTTGCTTCTGCCAACTTTATTTCTTGAACGCGGCCACCAGACAGCAGCTCAGAACACACACACATCTCTCAGCATCGTCTCTCCTTCCACAAGGCAAAGGTTAAACAAGCCCCACTACATAGCTGTCCAGGCAATGCCTGTAAGAAATGACACCGTTTATTTCCTGGTGTGCACTGGTCAATACTGTAATGCCGCTTGTTGTGGGGAAGGAGAGACTCACGTCGCCGATGCACTTTAATGGCTTTATTAACAGCGGAGAACACTGCAGGACTTTACATCCACGCCAACATAAACACACTTCCCAACTCTCTCCAAACTCACAGCTAGCACTGAGCCTAGCTCTCCTGCTCGGGACGCCCACCGTCACTTCCCGTCACTTCCTGATGAACTAAAGCTGTAATGACGCTCTGCCGTATAAAAAGCAAAATATTAAAAACAAGCGTAAGACATTACTAGCACAGCTTTGTTCTGTGGGTCGTGGATATATTCTATCAGTTATTATTAAGCCTCTAGCTTCCTTTTAGTAAGTAAAAACCTTGGCTATGATTGCACTACATTGTCATGTAGACCTACAAAGTACACTTGGAAGAACAAGAGGTGAATAAATGTATTGCAACTGATGTGAAACTGATGAGGGGTAGGATTAAATAAGCTTTGCTTCTTCCTACTCCTTTTTGGACATGCAAAATTGTGAATTGTACTATGTGATGTGCTACTGTTTGACTCATATGCATGTTCAGGATTAAAACCATGAACCATGATAATAACAAGCCTAGTAGTGCTGTACAACTTTTATCTGCAGTCCGCAGTGCCCTCTACTGGTCAACATTATTATTAATTTTTTTCCCTTTTTTTTCCCCCTCTACTGGTCAACATTCAAACTGGATGCCAACCTGTCTATAGAGGCCACCTGTCTATAGCGGCCACTTTTGCAGACTCCCTCTAGTGGCCGCTATAGACAAGTTTGACTGTATGTACTGTATTTTATGGACATATTTACAGCATTCCCTGAGCGAGAAAAGACACCATTAGTTCAGTAGTTATTCACCTAAATGGCATTTTCCATAACTGTGCTTTTCTTCTGGATCCACCTCCATAGCTTTGGAAGATACAACAAATCCAGATTCCACAGTCTTTCTGCACCCAAAAGTCAGAGGAAGCCAGCCATCGCACAAAGAGTTGGACTTGTGGAGATGCTGAAGGAAGGCAGAAGTTACGCGGCTGTCGGGCGCCATTACAGAACAAATGAGTGGATTAGGACGAGGAGGACGAGGAAAATACAACGACCACAGCAACACGTTTTAACAAGGATACAAAAACGCTACAGTGAAACGGCGCCAGGATGAAGGGGCATAGTCAGAGGAGTGAAATACGTGTGAGTCACTTCATTTCTTGTGTCCAACCTAGCAGGTTGATCATCAAACTTTGAGAGTGTTTAAATGAGAGAAAGTGAGAAAATGTGAATGCCATGCCTGAGAAAAGTGTATGAAGTGTACGGTGGGGGCTTTTACAGCCTTAAGACATACAGAATCACTGCAAACAAATACAGTTGGCTACTTCGCAGATTTCACTTATTTTGGGAACCTATCCCCCGCAATAAATGAGGGAACACTGCATTCCGTTTGAGACACAACCTCGGGACTGACTTGGAAGAAGAGGAGAGGACTTAGACGAGAAGAATCCATAAAAGCACCGAGAAGGCCACACATCAACAAGGTAGGACTTCACATCAGAGTTCTGCCTCTCATCAAAGATCCCACTTGTCAGACCTCCATGTTCACACACACACACACACACACACACGCACACGCACACATGCACGCACACACACATACACGCATGCACACGCGCACGCACACACACACACACACACACACACACGCACGCACACGCACACGCACACGCAGAGTGAGACTTTGATCTGTCCCCAGCGGTTAGATTCTAGTTCCTATTTCCGTCATCACCTGGTTCTGATTTGGAGGTCGAGACCCGAGCGTTTGGATCCATACGGGTTGAGTCAGCTGATATTTATGCCTTCGAACATGAAGTCCCTGCTGGATGGTCTAAGGGAAGGGAAAGGCAGGACTAGCTGTGGACCGTCACTGCGCCTCTAGATGGTGCTCAACCGTCACATGTGGGAATTCAACAGCGCTGGCGTGCACGCGTGTGCTGCGATAAGACAAGACAATAAAAACATTCATTTGGCCTGAAATCATTTGTGACGTAAATGTGGAGCGGCGGCCGTCGGAGGCCCGTAATGAAGCGTGCGCCATCTCGCCGCCTCCTAATTGGACGACTTCAACGAGTCCATTACGCGGCTAACAGACAGCGGCCAATCCTTTCTGGTCAGTTGAGGCTCACTTAGCCGCAGCCTGGTGCTGGACAAATGTCCCCGCATGACTGACGCCTCCTCCTCCTCCTCCTCCTCCTCGCTGCCTAACGATGTGCTGGAGTGTTAAAACCAGCGTTGGTGCGGTACCTTTATACGTTGCTTATAATGACCCCCTCGTTTCCACAGGCGTAGCAGGACGACGCAGCCACACAGACGATCCGTTTGAACATGCGACAAAAGCGCAGACTTCATACCGGATACGAGTTTTGAAATGGTGAAAATCGACCAAGTAAAACCAGATTTATGATCAGCAACGTTCACCGTGAAGGCAGCCCCTTTCAAAGCAAAAGCAAACAAACAACGAACTGTGGCACCGTGCTCCTATTGGTGGAAAAAAACAACCAATCGAAGCATGAGCAGCATTGGTTGCAGAGGGACGGGGGAGGGTCAGCCAACACTGCCATCGGTGTGTACATAGTACATGATACTGCCCGAGGCCTGGCTATGAAGGTAAATCATTACCTGGAGAAATCGCGTGTGCTAAACGTGCACATGCCCTTTGAAGGCTCATCGGTTTCTTTATGACCAAAGACCGTTTTTACGGATCCATTTTTGTGTTGCAGTTTTGGGAACAAAATAATCCTGAAAATTGCTAATTCATCAGTAAAATGCACTTTTAAAAAATAATTTTGTGCAAATGTTTTAGAGTTTTTTTCCACTGAATTGTCGAAGTTTAAAGTATTTTAGCAAACGGGATTTTTAAACTTCTTATTTTAATGAACTGAATTTCAGAAAACTGAAAACTCTTTTTCCTCATCCCACACGCTCCCATTTTATGAGCTGAAACCATTTGTCATTTCTTTCAACGCCGGTAACTTTAAACCAATGTTGGAATCACTGTTATTGCAGTAGGGTAGTGTCATATTTGGCTATGAATATTCATTCATCATTCATTTGCTGAAAGGAAATTTTAAACAGAAAATCATGTAAAAAAAAATTAAAATAAAATTCAGTTACAGAAATTCAGTGTCTAAAAAATAAGCTTTGGTAATAAAGACAAATTAGCCTTCATATGTGAATTTTTGAATGCTACATTTTATATTGTACATACAATTTGTATATTAGTAATATAATATTCATATATTCTTTCATTGTAAGAATATTAATATATCTTATTAAGATGGGAAAGCTTTCAAATGAAAAAAAAAAACTCAGATTTGATGTTTTTGGGTGATTTTTTCATTCATCATTCAAAATGAAACAAAGAAAGAAACAAAACCACCTGAGGCAAGATCAAGAGTTCACGAGGTGGAAGATGAAAACAAACAAACAAACACAAACGTATTTAAAAACGCTAAAAAGGACCCTGGACTCCGGCGACCATTTCACCATTATTGTTCCAAAAAGCTTTCATAACGCTGTCACTGCCAAATCCGTACGGATAAACACTTGATCAAGCTTCACTGCAAGCGCTGCCAATAATGTTGTTATTTCCACAGCGGTGGTGTTAGTGTTGACCTCTGACCTGACGCGGAGAGGATTTCCATGCATTCATTTCTGTAAAGACAATACCTGCTGTCCATCACTGTCACTTTACACGTGTACCACTGGGGGGGGACATCTGTTAGCACACACGCATGCACACACACGCACACACAGACGTCCTGCCATCTTTAACACCCCCCCCCAGAGATCCTCGTACATGAACTAGCTGTCATGTTGATAAGATATAAAAATATATACAACATCTTTACAGCTGAGCACATTTTTGTCACCGGCAATACGACCTTCACAGATGACCTTCACATCCATCAGCGTCACGGCTGTTTGCGCTACGGCGGCATAAATAATAAATAAATACATCATTCAAGAAAACACGGCAAACTGTCTCGCAGAGGACCGCACTTTGGTGGACTCAGTTAGTCCGCCTCTTTTTCTTCGTCTTCTCGGTTACGTTTGTTTCCTCGCCAAAGTCACACTTTGTCACTTTCATAAACAAACTCATGGATGCTTTTAGTCAAAACGCTGACGTGCAAAGTTTTTGAATTGACCAAACGGCCGTTTTCACAACTTTTAACGTCGTTTCATCCTCAGAACTTCTCTGAAAAGGACTTTTTCGTAATTATCAATCAGCAATATTAGTTTCATGACATCTTTTCATACATGGCCATTTTTATTTCTTCAAATAGTGGCCTCCACTCGAATAGACACCGTGCCTCATTTAACTGCTGAGTGCTTCATACACCTGAAAGAAATTCAATATATTGAATGGCAACTTTATTGCTATGTGTTGTACGTAGTCAAATAGTGGCCTCCACTCAAATAGACGCCACGTCTCAATTCATTGCTGAGTGCTTCAAACAGTTGAAATAAACAATTTATTTATTGTTTATTATGTTTATGCATTTGAATGAATGGCAACTATATTGCTATGTGTTCAAATAGTGGCCTCCACTCAAATAGAAACCATGCCACAATTAATTGCTGGGTGATTCATACACTTGAAATAAATTATTACTATTTTTAATTCTTTTATGCATTATAATTAATTAATTACAACTTTATTGTTATGTGTTGTATGTATTGAAATAGTGGCCCCAACTCGAGTAGACGCCGTGCTTCGATTAACTGCTGGGTGCGTCAATCACTTCAAAGAAATAGTTTTTTTGTACTTATTTCATGCATTTTAATTACCAGCAACTTTATTACTATGTGCTGCGTTGTACTCAAATAGTGGCCTCAACTCGAATAGATGCCATGTCTCATTTAAATGCGTCTGTGCATTGTCTAAATATTTTTATTTGTATTATTTACTCATTTTTTTTTATGGGAACTTTATTGTTGTGTAATGTATTTCCTCCGCTCGTAAATGCCGTGTCTCAATTATCACCCAAACTTACAAACAATAAATGCCTCACCTCGAAGACATACAAAATATCTCCCTCAGGAAATTGGCCGATTTATTCCATCCTGCATCATTTGTGGGAAAAAAATAAGTAGTGTTGTTTAATGTTATCATCAAAATGATTGCCTCGCCCCCAATAAACACCTGACACTCTCTGCAGTTGAGTAAATAAACACAACAATATGTGGAGGTAGAGTATGAAACTTTATACATACAAAGTCAGCTCGCATTGTGTGTGTTTTATTTTCTCCCACGGAGTACAACAATGAAACCGGCAGTGTGTTGACTTTACAGTAACACACACACACACACACACACACACACACACACACACACACACACACGCACGCTAGCATAGAGATTAGCGTTGGTGCTCCAGTCCTCCACCACACTGTGTTCGACACTGATTAGCTTAGGAAACATTCCACCTTTTCAACCCTTCACTCGCAGAGTGCCACGTGCACACAACACACGCATGTGTGTGTGTGCGTGTGTGCGTGCGCGTCCCGTCTCGGAAGTGGCGGGCTGGCATGTGACAAGCATTCACGCCAAAATGTGGTGTGTCGAGTTGTGTTACAGTGTGTGTGCAACGTGTTAATGCACGTGCACGCGTGTGCGCACACACACCTTCCAATCACATATTCATCGGCCCCATTTGATTCTCCCTCGTCCCCCCCCCGAGCTCACAGTGTGTCAATAATGCTACCAGCTGTTCCACCGCTGCTGGTGTGTGTGCATGTGTGCGTGCGTGTGCACGTGCGCGTGCGCGGCTCATCTCTTGACATCTCACCTTTACTGTGAGGACATTTGTCTTTGCTTGCAGGGACGTCGTGCCAGGCCGACACAAGACAAACGCTACCTTTCACCTCGGCAGACTGCGCGTGTGCGTGTGCACGCGAGAGTGACAGTCAGAGAAGAAGAAGACGAGGGCGTGGCCTCGCCTGTGGCGCAGACATAAAGGTCTTAATGTGAAAGGTAATTATGGAGTCTGATCTCACATGCAGGATTTAAGAGCGAAGCCTGCCAACGTCTCCTGGAGACAAACGCTGATGCTTATAAATAACCGGTCACACACACACACACACACACACACACACACACACACACACACACACACACACACACACACACACACACACACACACACACACACATTCATGTAATAAAAAGAATAATGCCAAGTGTAATATTTTGCTACATTAAGCCTCACAACATTCACTTTTAATCTCACACTGTTCCATTTTATGAGATGAACACCAAAACAAATACATTTAGAAAATATATGCACGTTTTTAAACTATGCTAACTTTTTCCAAATATTTCAGTCACAATATCTTGTTGTGATGATTCATTCCTGTATTATCACTACTTGTCAAATGATGGCAGTGTGTTATAACACACACACACACACACACACACACACACACACACACACTCTATGCATTGTTTATGACCACTGTTATTAATAATAACACACACATAGAACATATTTGATATTACAGCTTGATTATCATTTGGACTTTTATTTCAGGTGATTGGCTGGAGACAGAAAAGTAAAATGAAAGACGAACCTACCGTAGTGAATATAGTAGGTTTTTGCATTTATTGACTAAAGTGAGAATTCCACGTCCTTGAAGCCAGACTTCCTCATAGAAAATAAATAATAATAATAGTAATAATGCTGCATTATAAGCGTTTGGTTTTTCCTCTTTAATGGCTTCATGGCCTGAACACAAGCTCCAAGCTTCAAATCATTCAAAAAGTCAAATGGGAAAAGATGCTAAATAGTAGATTATATATTCTTATATTTGATGAGTACCTTTAATTGAATTGTTATATTTAATATTGATGTGTTTAATTGTTGAAACAATGATAAAAATCAGGGTGTTATGTATTACCCATTGTTCTATTTAGTATCGTATTTAATTATGGAAGAACTCATAAAACATTAAGTTTGTTATATACTGTTAGGTTTAATAATAACATTGAATTGTTCTATTTAATATTGTTTGTTGAAATCATAACACATTACGTGTATTGCATATTGTTATATTGAATCATTGAATTGATATCTTTTGTCTTGTATCTAATTCTATTTAATTATGTAAAGAAATGCATCGTATATATTTACTTCTTCTATTTCTTATTTCTTATAGTGTTAGTGTTATATTGAATGATATGATGATATATACTTTTAGATTTTACAATCCTATTTCATTTCATGATTTAAAAATGATAAAAGCGGAACTCCAACATCATTACAGCGTATTAAAAACATCATTACAGCGTATTAAAAACAATGCTTGATTTCCAGAGAGAGTCAGGTCACAAACTGAGCCGTCAGTCATGTTTTGAAAGGCGACAGGTAAATATTGTCATCGTTTTTATACGTTCCAGACGTTTGGCGGAGCTTTGATGGCCCTGACAGAAACGTTTGCAAAGTTCATCTTTACTGACAAAATATTTCCAAATGCTGCTGAGGTTAATGGAAGGTCACGCTGTGCCAGTAAACATTTAACTTCGATGACTTCATTGTGTGTGTGTGTGCGTGTGTGTGTGCGTGTGTGTGCGTGTGTGTGTGTGTGCGTGTGTGTGTGTGTGTGCGTGCGTGCGTGCGGGGGAACGCTGCTTTAGCTTACATTCACTGATTAAAAGAGAATAAAAAAGGCCATATTTTAGCAGCTTTGTGCAGCACATGTTGGGGATTTATGCCTGATAAATGCTTTCAATTATTTGCTACGTGTCAAAAAAAAAAACAGCAGTTTTTTTCCCCCCTCCCTCTTTTTTTTGCTGATGCCGTCCATGCAGATTTGAAAGTAGGACAGATAAAGCAGCCTCTCCCTCTCCAAATATGATTATTGTTATTATTTGATTTACAGGTAAGAAAAGTTGAACTCCCCCATTATGTTGGGATTGTTCTCACTGTGGGGGCCGGCTGGCATTATTCCAAAACAATAATAATGCAGTCAAAATAATCATGTAATAATCATAAAATGATAACAATAATACTGAAAAAATATATCATAATAAAATACAAATAGTAATACACAAAAATAATAAAATACCACAAATAATAATAACACATTATACGCAAATCTAAAAGTAAGAATGCCAATAATAATAATAATCATAAAATACTCATATAATACAGTAATAAAATAATACTGAAAAAATAATAAATACAATATAATAATACTAAAATAAAATAATATAAAAACTAAACACTGAAAATAATACCGACAAAAAGTATGATATAATAATAAATAATATAAATAATAAGACAGAAAAAAATAATAAATACCACAAATGGTAATAAAACAAAAAACACAAAGTATAAAATGATAATAAAAAATACGAATGCCAATAATAATAATAATAATAATAATAATAATAATAATATATTCAAAAAGTATAATATATTATAATAAAATACTAACAATAATACAATACAAAATATAATAACATTTATACTAACAAAAGAATCAAATAATATTGAGCTATTATTTGTAATGACGTATGTATACTGCATAGTATTTCTATATAGTATTTGATATGAGCTGTACTGCAACAAGTCACTAAAGTCCAGTCTCTTTCCTGGGTCCAGAACCGGCCCACCCGTCAGTTATCAGGAGGGAGGGGGGAATGGACTGTGTGATGTACCTTTTGGCAAAATGTAGACTTTGTTAAAAGCCAATTTTCACTGTCTATTTTTATTTTATTTGTTTTAAAGAGTTATAGCACCGCTTTTGCTTCCATGCCAGCCGTCTTCCTCTCCTGCTGCTGCGTTGTGACTGCTGCCCCCTGCGGTGTGTCGATGTCATAATTCGAGATAACAAAAGCCCCAAACGAAGGTCATTTGCTGACATGCACCTGCATCACTTCCAAGGAGGAAGGAAGTAGGAAGTAGGAAGTAGGAAGTGTGGATGTTACGTTAGCCACGTGACAAATGACCAAATATGGTCACTCCTCACATGACCAGGAACTACAAAAAAGAGACATTTTACGTCGGCAAACATGACTTTCATGAGGTCAGACATAGACTGCATGTGCTAACACACACATGCTAACACGTCGTGCTAACTGGCTGCGGGCACGCCCCCCCGAGGACCGGCATCATCCTCAACTTTTTGCGACCAGCGATCGCGTCAGCCGTGATTAAAAGCCAGCGTTGTGAGTTCTTTGCTCCTTCATCACTGCCATCATCGTCATCTTCCCGCCCCCCCACATACCCGCCCGATCATGTCCCCCGCAGCTCCCGTCGCTTGTGTTGATGCCGGCGAAGAGGACAGATCAAATATTTCTCCTCCAGCGTACGAGGCTTTCCGCCGGGGCCTCGCTGATGTGGTGATTGGGGCTGACGGATGGACGGGGGCCGGGGGTTTTGAAGTGGGGAGCAGACGTCTTTGATAGCTCACGCCGGATCACCAAAGACCGTTAAGGAGAGTCGGCCGACAAAGGCGTGTGCCGTGCGGTCAGGCCGGCGGCGGCGGCAGCCATCAGAGACCGTTTGAAGTTGACACAACGCCACCCCCCCAAACCCCCCGTCACACCCAACCCTTCTCCACTTTACACTCCTCCCTTCCTGCTTCCGTGTCCTTGAACGACTCGCTGGTCGGCTTCTTCTCGCTTCCCTTTGGTCCCCCCCCAGTCACTTCCTACTACTTTCTGTTTCGGACGCAAGGATCCGTGTCATCGGCGCCAGCTGACATTTTAAACACGCACCCGCCCCGAATCAATCAACAACAAGCCAGAGGAGACGCTAGAGCTGAGCCGCACAACTTCTCACTGAAGACGACAACAACGAGCACGCGTGGCAGTCGGGCGGGTGATTCCATCCTGCTGCGTCTTCAGACCGGACGCCAAACACACGGCGGATAACGTAGACCGGGCCTTTAGACCGCAAGAAATTCTAGGCCACATGGAAAAAATGTTACATTGGGCCCTCCCTGGGCAGCTGGTCTCACCACATCCATAGTTTTTTGGGGTCCCCGTCAGTCAGGGGCCCTTGGAACTGTCCTAACTTTCCCCCCTACGCTGTGCCCCAACAGTGTGTCAACAAAAGCGGTAGACCATGCATGTCGACATCGACTTAAACGGCCACTTTTTAGTCCTAACAACACCACCGTGGATGGACTGGGACTTGAGGAGATGCTGGACTTAAACGGGTTCTGCTGGGCCGTAGCTGGATCAGGGTGGTCAGCGGCCTCAGGGCGACGTTGCCGATCGCATGAAACCAGAAAAGGCTTCGAAATGTCGCATCAGTGAGAGTTGGTGGACGTGATCGCTTTGCGGTGGCCTCGTACTGATTGAGGAACATTCAGTGGTAAAGATACGCTTAAGTCTTGGAACTGGCTGTGGTCCAGTCAAAACTGTGCTCAGGTTTAACATCGGCCCAAAAAGTCAGCCTTAACGGGCGCACGGGTGCTCGTTACTGCTTCACCCTTTCATTTTACGTGTCGTGTTGATGTTTACGATGATTCTGGTTTGTCTCAACATCTTCTTGGGGACAACCCTGTGGTGTGTTTACGTTTCTTGTTTGGTCCCGCCCAAAATGCTCATTAGCGTGCACTGCCACGCCCATTGTCTGAAAGAGGAACATGCTAACTTCCTTAGCATGTGCTAACAGTGATTTGTGTACGTGGCCAAGTCACAAGCACACGTGCGGTTGTGCACGTGTGAGGTTCGTTTATGTCGACAGCCGCTTACGTCAGGGGTGTCCCAGCTTTTTCCAGCGAGGGCAACGTAGTGAAAAATGAAAAGTTGCAAAAGAAGTGATTTAGATTTCAGCAAAAACTGCCTCTCAGCTTTGCCATAAAGCTGAAAAAGTCTATTTTTAGTATCCACTTCAGTCTTTCTTTTCCCATTTTTGCTTTTGTTTTGTTTCATTTCCAACTTTCTTCCTAAACAATCTTGCTAAATTCTATTTTCGTAATATTAGGACTTCATTGCCATCATATTTGTTTCCATAATATTATAGCCCCCCCCCCAACCTAATTTTCCAAAAAATACAACTACATTTTGTTTGGTTTATTTCTCAGAATATTATGATTTAAAAAAAAGTCTTTTTTCTTGAATGTTTTAACGTTATGCTTCTATTTTTCAAAAAATTAAGACTTTTTCTTGTTGGAATAGAACTTTTTTCTCGTAATATTTTGACTTTATTCTCATACAATTACAGCTCTTTTTTCCATTTCTGCTGTTGTCTTTTTTTACAACTTTGTTGTTTTGTTTGTTTCTCGTAATATTATGACTTAAAAACATAAGAACTTATATCTTTATTTATAAATAATAATCATTTTCTTTAATATTTCAACTTTATGCTCCTAAAAATGTGTGCTAGTAAAAAGACAGCTGCGTGCCACAAACGGCTTGTGGGCCGCACTTTGGACACCTGTGGCTCATGTGGACGTGTGTCGGCTGTTGAAAACAAGATGACTTCTCCCATCTAGTGGCCACAATTGTTACGTTGTGGACGTAAGATTTGTAAGTTGAAGAGGCTGAACGTGAGCCAGTCGTCCTTCAAGCGGCACGGGTCCACTCAGCACCACATCAAGATGTTGTTTGTGGCGTTAAGCCAACGGCCGTGTGGGCGCCTCCCACATAAACGCCTTTGTCGCTGCTAAAGTGGGCTAACCATGACAGCGTATCCTTTTCCGCACATATTGCGTTCACATTACGGAGCCCCAGCTGGTGGCGGCGTGCTCTTAAGAGCCGCGTGATCCAGTTAGCGTCGACGCCGCTCAAGCTGCCTCTTTTACCGCAAACTTATTAAATGCAGGAAAGCACATTATTTTTGTTCCAGACTGTATGCGTAATTATTGTCACACACCTGTGACTCCCCACCATCCACCACCGCCATGATGAGGAGGGATGATGGGTTTGGGGGAGGGCGGGTTGATGATGGGGGGGGGAGCGGCGGGGGTCCTGGTTTCAGAGGAAGGAGGATGAGGAGGAAAACAAGAGAGCTTGTTAATCAGACGCTTCTGTCACCGGCTCAACGCTTGTGTCCCCGTGATTCACGCCAATATGTGACATCACACGGGGGTTGGGGGGACTGCATGTACATCACGAGGGACATCAGTAGTACTGTAGAACAGTAACAACACCAGGGCGTCTCACAGAAGCATCTCTTTGAGAGTTGAGTTTCGATCCCACTTCTGACACCACAGCTTGAAATTTCTGACATTCTACAGGGTGTCCCTAAAAAGTCTCATCACATATTATACAGTATTTGAATAAATATAATTGAATATGTATAATAAAAATACAGGATATTTTATTTTTATTTGGAATGACATGTATCTGATTTCATATATGTTAGCTGCACTATGATAGACGGTACATCAAACTATACCGTTGATACTGGAACAACGCATTACTTTCTTTGGCTTTAATGTACTGTATATATGATGTGTCCCGACTCTCGGGAACACGGACGTCAAACTCACGGCCCGGGGGCCAGATTGGGCCCAACATATCGTTTTATGTGGCTCGCAAAAGCCTGGAAATAAATAACACGTCAAAAAGACACTTATTCTGGAATTATTTGGTTATTTTTTACATTGTTTCTCATGTATTTTGGAATTATTATCATTATTATTTATTTCTATTTATTTTTTTAAATAATCCTAAATTTATTTTTTAAATGAAGACACTTAATCTTTCTTTCTTTCTTTCTAAATGTATTTATTCTGTCCATTTTGGCAGAAAATGTGTGATGATAATTACCTTGTATTTTATTCATATTATATACATATAATTGTTACAATTATTTCATTGTATTTTTTTAAATTATGTAATTTATTACTACTTAAATAATGTCCTTTCTGGTATAAGCACTTTGACAAAGTGCTGTACACCAGAAATACTGTAAGTGAAATTCAGAAAATAACATTAGACAAATAATTAAATATAGTTGAGGAACACATTCTTCTGAAATATCATAAAAGAGTAGCAAAATATCATTCAAAAATGGTCTAGTGAGTGTATTATGTATTATGTGGGTATATTATATGGCCGGACTAGGGACACCAATCATAAAATGTAACAAATAAAAAAATATATGGATGTATATGATATGTGTATATTACAGTACATGCCCCCACTTTAGGGAGACCCGGTAGTTCTGTCAGGCCATTCGAACATTTATAACAATATATTTATTTTTTGTTTTAATTTTGACAATCACTTAATTGCAACTATGGAATTTATTATTACTTACATAATAAAATAAATGTTTTTACCATATGGAGTTTATTTACAAAGCACTCGGACAACCACCAAAACAGTGTTGTACACCAGAAATAAGTCAAATAAATAAATAATAATTAAGTATAGTTAAGAACACCAGTCAAACACACCAAAAAACATCAAATATAATGAAATAAAATGTATATTATATTATATCAGATTACGGAGTATATAACATAAATAATAAAAATAAGACATTTTGTATATGTATGCATACATGTCCCCACTTCAGGGAGACCCTGTAGTTTTATATTGTTTTTCTACATTTACAGATCAATACAGTCATCTTCCTCTGGCGCTGACGTTTCCTTAGTGTCCTTGAATGTGTCACTGGCCGTCCCCACTCAGCTCAGCCGCACATGAGGACCCGACAATCTTCCCTCAGGTACAAAAAAAACCAAAAAGAAAGGCAGCGATGGCAGAGCTAAGCGAGAGCGCTGCCTTATTTTTGGGTGTGATGTTTTAATAGAAAGCAGATGGCTTCAGACGCAGCGCCGCACGCCGCCGGTGATCTTTAATATTTTAGAGTGGTCTTTGCTGTAAATATGGCAGCAGCTGTTTCCCGACGCTGTAAATTTACAGCAGTTTTTTAATTTTTTTCTTTCCTGTGCCTCCCTGTGTGTGCGCGCGTGCGTGTGTGTGTGTGTGTGCGTGTGTGTGTGTGTGCGCGCGTGCGTGTGCGTGTGTGTGTGTGTGTGAGTGGCAGGGATTGGATTTGGTGTAAATTACAAAAAGGAATATGGAAAAGTGACGGGGGCGGCGGGGGCGCTTGCTGCTTGCTGACTCGTCTCTTCTTCCGGCGTGGAGGTGATATTGAA
The DNA here is from genome assembly GCF_027744805.1 of Dunckerocampus dactyliophorus. Lineage (NCBI taxonomy): Eukaryota > Metazoa > Chordata > Actinopteri > Syngnathiformes > Syngnathidae > Dunckerocampus > Dunckerocampus dactyliophorus. The sequence goes on from NC_072821.1 coordinate 38,809,263, forward strand.
ATGTAAAGTGATATTAAAGTAACGAGCGGCGGAAAGGTTGACGGAGGCGCGGGGAGGAGGAGATAAATGTATTTGTGTTGCATGTGCGCCGAGGCCGCGGGTCGACTTTTAATGTCAGCGGCGAGGAGGAGACGAGGTGATTGGCATCGGTTTGTGTTTTGGCATTTGAAGCGCCTCGGCGGAATATCGGCGCTATTTGAAATGCAAATGCCGCTGCCGGACCGACTGAGAGCAAATTATTTATTCATCTGTTTGTTTCATTTTTATTTGGATTACAGCAGCGCGGTGAAACGCATCTGTCTTATGTGGGGGGAGAAGAAGGCAAAGTACACATTGTGCTTTTACTCCTCGTCTGCGTTCCACTTTCATGTTAGGCAAACATCATCCCGTCCGGCGCATCAAGACGCACAATTCCATACCCACTTGTTATTATTATGGTCTGTCCCCCTCTTTAAACAAACACGTGCTCGACTTGCTAGCGTCACAACATCTCCACTGCAGGAACGGCTTGTTTGTTTATCCCGCACAAATATTTGCCACGGAGATATTCTGTAAGTCGGATCCGCACCTCCCGACTATTTCGTGCTTTTTCCACCACCCTTCCATCATCCGCACGTTTCCATCTGCTCGGCTGCGTTCCATTTCCAGCTTTTTTCCACAAAAAAAAAAAAACGCTGCTTGAAAATATGATCCCCAACCCCCCCGACTCCCCCGTACTCCTCCCGCTCCATCTCTCTTACGCTACAGTTATTTAAACGTCAATAGCCATTCATCTTCTTTAGAAGGCACTCTTTCTCATATTGATATTCGTATATGATCATTACTTTGCAGCCGTGCACACTTTGTAAAAGTGCGTCAGCGCCGAGAAAAGCGGCATCCAATACTGCAACCTCTGCATTCAAGACGACCCGCCCCCACGTCCCCCTCCCCACCAACCCACCTAAATACCCGATAAGACTATTTTGACTTTATGGTGCTGCATGACGATCCATACTGGCAGATACTTCAGTTAAGCAAAGAACACGAGGGAACACTAACTGCTTCAACGTGTTAAAAGTATGACGTCAGCACCAACACCATCAAGTACTTCAAGATTTGGAAAGAGCAGCAGCTTCCTGACAGGGGGCCTAACTCGGAGGGACTTGGAGGATCATGGCCGTTACAGAGCCAGGAGCCATCTTGGGTAACTTGAGTCCCAAGTGTAATGGTGTGGAGATGTGATTCCAGTTGACACAGGAGTCGAGGATGAGTGGAATCAACTTGTCACTTTTGTTGTTTTTGATGGCAGCATGGCCAAGAAAGCTTCACTTGTCCTCCTTAGATCTACGTTCCTACCCTCACTTATGGTCATGAGATTTGGATAGTGAGCAAAAGGACAAGATGGCCGGTACAAATGGCCAAAATGAGTTTTGCTCGTAGGATGGCTGGGCTCTCCCTTAGAGACAAGGTGAGAAGCACTGCCATCCGGGTCTTAACTACTGTATATTGTGGGTCACCACACAGGACTCCCCAGAATTTACCAAGGGGGTAAACAAACCAGTAACCAGCAATGCCGTGGCGGGTGGATCTGGAGGATGGATCCAGCGGACAAAACGGATGAGTTTCACAGGAGGACCCCTTCCTGTGTGGGAGCGGGGGCGGAGGGAATAACACGGGGTTGGACCAGAGGCTGAGCCAGGAGGGGGAACACACCAAGGGGGCCTGACCTGCTGAACCAGTGCCCCCACATTCATGTGAGCAGGCTTAAGGCGGTCATTATATATCAGAAGGACGCATGTTCAGATCACGTCGGGGTCACCAAATGCGGAGAAGTCATTCAAAACGAGACAGGATGAGTGGAAAAACAATTTACTCTTGACAGCGGCTCAATCGCCACAATAACGGCACATAACCTGGACCCAAGGCCCATGGAGAATGTCTTAACTACATTGTGGGTCACACAGGATCCCCCCAGAATTTACCAAGGTGAAAAAAAACAAATAGTAGCTCCACCCACCCAGGAGACAAAACGGTGACCATCAATGCCATGGCGGGAGGTTCTGGCGGCCAAAACGTCTTACTTTCACAGGAGGTCCCTTCCTGAGTGGGAGCAGGGGCAGGGGGAATGACAGGGGCCGTCCCAAAGGCTGAGCCAGGAGGGTGACCACAACGAGAGGGCCTGGTCAGCTGAACCAGTGCCCCCACATCCACGTGAGCAAGCTTAAGTCGGTCGATATATGTGAGAAGGTTGCGTGTTCAGATCACATCGGGGTCACCAGATGTGGAAATAGTTTAGAATCTGTCCCGTTCTAATGAATCCATCTGCCTGTGTGTAAATATTTATTTCAGACGGTGTCATACGGCGACAAATGGATCATTTTTTGCCGATGTACGGCTGATAGAAGAAGCATGAATAACATGCAAATACGTCTCTGAATTGTCTGCTTAAGTTTGAGTAACGTCTTCATTCAGTCTCGCCAACGGAACATCCAGCGCCTGTAACGTCTGCTCCCATATGAGTAACGGCTGAAAAATGTAGAAAAAACAATTACGTCTATCAACATCCAACTTGCGTCTCACGGAAGGCCAAGCTCTGCCCATCGCCTCATCACAATAGTCATAGCTCCTGGAAGTCCTGCATAAAGGACTTGCCGAGTCCCATAAGCGACTTCCTGGCCTGCAGGAGAGGGAGCGTGACAACAAGCGGGCTGCCTGCATGAGCATACATAACATGTCATGACATTTTGTATCCTGTCCTTGTCAAAACGTTGTGATGATACGGATGGTGACTTCCATGGCTGGAGGTGGACAAGCTGTCCGCCTGCCCAGCGGCCATAAAAATCTAAAACCCGGTCAGATTCCACTCGAGAAAGTGGCAGAACATGACAACCCCAATCACTACCCAACATACGCAGGACGTCCTCTGCTTACGAACCTGTCCCGTTCCTCCAGAAGCGATTTTTGGTAACCTGAGTGACAATGGATGCTGTCGTGAAAAGATGCATTGATGAATCAAGGCAGCGATGACAAAGTAAATGGTAGTAAAAGTACTGTTAAAGCAGTAGAAGTACATGAGAAGTAGTAGAAAAAACCCCGACAAAAGTGAGAAGACCTCTGTCGCAAGTTCAAATATTGTTTAAATAAAGTTGAACTTCCTGCACCTTCTTCTTCTGAAAACTTTGTAGTAAAGCAGATAATGATGCCACCAACGCCCCCCCCCAAAGGAAAAAAGAAAGCATGTTATTGTGTTCATTTAGCAGCCTGCAAGCGAGTCGTGTTGCTGCGAGTCTCCAGGTGAGCTGGCGGCGCTTTGCAACAAACGCTTCCACTCCTGTCTCACGGCGTCTAATAAAGATGGCTGTCTGCAGGGTGTGTGCGTGTGCGTGGGGGGGTGGGGCGGGCTTTGAGTGATGGACTGATGATGTTGAACGTGACGTGACCTCGTTAGCGGCGGCAGGAAGAAGACCTCCTGTCGCGGTGGTTGTCAAACGCGACGGTGTTCCTCGGCCGACATCGGCGAGTTTAACAGGGGCCGGCGTCGTGGGGGGCGCGGCGGGACTACTACATCAAAGACGACTCCGATCACGGAGGTACATTAGATTATTAATGATGAATACTTTTTTGTTTGAATTCTGCAAAAGCCCATCCAAACAATCAACTGTTACAAAATCCGTCTAATTCTTCCAATCACCACGCCGAGTTCCTCGCTGTCCGATGCGAGAACACCAGACGAGATCTTGGACAGGAAGCAAACAAGAGGGAGGGTAAGGGCTGAGGAGGGACTGGGGTAGGGGTGGGGGGTGGGGGGGTGAATAAACCCAGCTCCCATCTGATGAGCAGCTTGTCCATAATACAGAATGTGCATCTCCTGCCAAGTCTGCTGCCTGATACAGAAACAGCATCCACGGATTTCTGCACAAGATTTGCTTCTTGTTCATTTGTTCTCACACGCGCACACACACGCACACACACACGCACACACACACGCACACACGCACACGTTGTCAACAGCCCCCTCCTCTCTGAAAAGTGACATTACATTAGAGAGCTGGAAGTGAGTAAAGACAGAGGGAGGGAGGGAAGGAGGGAGGGAAGGAGGGAGGGAGGGAAGAAAAGAATGTGGCCAACAATTAGAGGACAGATGATGCGGCCATCTTGAGATCGTTTGTCATGTGTCGCTCCGTGTTGACCTTGTAACAAACACCGCCTCATGTGCTCGGAGCATCTTTTATGGTGGGGGGGTGTGGGTTGGGGGTGGGCTGCCCGAGGTGTTGTCACCAATAAAGACCACATTTGTGTGCTGCACTGGCGCCGCCACTTAAAGAAGTCCAAACGTGGAAAAAAACGTCTGAAGAGTGAGCTGACAGCATGATGGCAGGATAGATGAGGCACTGGTGAAAGATGAAGGCAAGGATGGAGGACAGGATGGAAGATGGAGGGAGGGAGAGTGAAAACGGACCTATTGATGGCGAGATGGAGGATGAGAAGATATGGAGTGATGGGGAATGAAATGTGGAGTGACAGATGATGAAGTGATGGACAGACAGATGATGGAGTGAGGCAACGGGAGAGACGGAGTGGCAGAAAATGAAGTGGTGATTGAGAATGACGTGAGTCGCTAGAAGGAGTGATACATGGTAGAGGGATGGAGGATGAAGTGATGGGAAGCAAAGGATCGGTGGTAGATGTTGTGGCTTAGAATTGAAATGGAGCCATGAAAGATGACGGGATGGAGATGAAGTGATAGAGTCATTAGGAGGAGTGATAAGTGGTGGGCTGACGCATGATGGAGTGATAAGGAGATGCAGTGATGGCTGATGAAGTGATAGAAGATGGAGGGGTGGGAAGCAATGGAGTGACGGAAGACTTGCTGATAGAGAGATCAGAGGGAAAGATGCTTTATGGAGGGTAATGTGGTGGAAGACGGAGAGATGGGTGATGGAGTGATAAAGGATGAAGAGATGAATGATGAGTGGTAGAAGATGGATGATGGTGAGGTAGAAGTTGTAGAGGTGGATGATGGGATGGTAGAAGACTGCTGATGGAGGGATAGAAGATGAAGAGATGGATGATGGGATGGTAGAAGACTGCTGATGGAGGGATAGAAGATGAAGAGATGGATGATGGGATGGTAGAAGACTGCTGATGGAGGGATAGAAGATGAAGAGATGGATGATGGGATGGTAGAAGACTGCTGATGGAGGGATAGAAGATGAAGAGATGGCTGATGGTAAAGCGATGGCGTCGGCCAAGCTGGTCTTATCTCCGTGGCGGTACAAAAGCGCGATTGTGCCGGTCCATTGTTGTGTGTTTAAAGGCTTAGTCGGGACGTCGTTTGTGTTGCTGGCAGCCAGCGAGAGTCAGCGAGCGCGTCCAAAAAGACTCGACGCCACTTTTAAGTTGCCGCCGGCGTTAAAATAGGACGCGTGAAAAGCGGTTAATGGGAGCGCTTCCCCTGGAATGAGCGGGGATGAGGTTTCACATTAAAACAGATTTGACTTCAAGTATGGTGCTAATCCCCCACTTTTAATCCCAGACCCCCTCCCTCCCTCCTCCCTCTTGCGGCGTTGCGCTCTTCCAGCCGAGGCCTCGTAAAGAAACTTCAAGTAAACAATTTGTGCAACCTGGCCCGCTTTACGAGGATTCCCGGCCCGTGAATCACGTTCTCTTCACGAGGCCCAGAGAGCGGCGCGCCTTTGACCCGTCGTTGGCGGCGGCGGCAGTAATGGCGGTCTCTGTCATACTCCACTGTGTCACGGGCGCCGTCTGCTGCAAGCGAGGAAGCGTATGGGCGTGCCACAGCCTCGGCCTGCTCCATAAATATTTGATTCAGACTTCCTGCGATATTTTTCAACGTGCGTCTCTCTACACCCAACATGCAGAGGAGTGGCGATGACAACCAATCAAAGATATAGTCAGACGGGGTGGGGGTGCGGGGTTGAGTTCTTCCGGCCCAGTTGGAGAAGCGGATGCTGGAACAAAGAGGTCCAGTGTCAGCGCCCCCGCTTTACTGTACCTTTCATAACTAAAATGAAAGCATATCTTTTAAAAAGGGACGATTCATGTTACTGTGAACGCGCCACTGAGCTCCTTCCCATCCGTGCCTTTTCCCGGGAAACTCTAATCCCGCTCGTAATGACCCTCAATTGCAGGCCTGGCCTTTTGTGCACTTTAAAACCAGCGACACATTAATTTTTTTCTAACCATGTAAAACATCTTTGCCGTCTTTTTCCTTCCAGCACAAAGCGTCGTTTGTGCTTCGTGCGGAGCGCAAAGGTCGGCGGGCAGACGAGGGTGGTACAGAATGAAAATGAGGTTATGTGTGATCAACAGAGTTATTAATCAGATTAAAGTGGATTGCCGGTGCCTGCTGTTTAACCAGCCTGGGGGAGGGGGGGAAAAAAGTCATTGTTTTAGTGCATGTTGTCATTTCTGCAGATGAGCCGTTTCTAAACGCCACGTGTCCTTCCGGGCTCGGGCCAGGTAACCTCGTTAATCCCGATTAAAAAGGTCCGTAATTAAAACGAGCGGCCGACGACGGAACAAAGCGCTTTTTTGAATCCCAACGCTGGGATTTGTTTGCGTTTATGCATTTTGCACGTGCTAATGTTATAACGCCTTTGTGTGCTCACTATTCTTATTTTATTCCCACCTGGTTTACTCTAAATAACAACCCCCCCACCGCCCACCCCCCACTCCGCCACCTCTCCTCGCTTCTTTCCTCCCAGCGCCAACTTTGTTTATTTGACTTATTTATTAGCTCGTCGTCGGCATCTGATGCGGGAATCAAACGTGATGATTTAGCGAGTGGTCGGGATCACGCGTGGTGACGGGAAGTAGCGCAAACTTATTTGTCCTTAATTGCCACCCGGCTCTTCAAAGCGGCGTGTATACCTGCGCGTGTTTTTCTGTTTGTATTGCCGTCGCCGCACGCCGCCATTGATGTGGAATAACGCAGGAAATAAAAGTTGACATAGTTTCTTCCTTCTTCACCCCCCTCCCCCGGTTCCCGACTCCCTCCACGGTGTGCTCTGTAGTTTTTTTATATATCGGCGCTTTTGCTTGAAGTGGCGGCGGCGTTGTCTCATTACGTGTCGCCGAGCTGCGTAAGTGTAGTTATTATGCCTGACGCCGGCGCTGCAACGCGAGCGTCGCTCCCGCCGAGCCTGAGCAGCTTTATGAGTACAACTCCTCCGAGGCGTCCTCCTCACATCTCCGGGGCGCCTGGGGAGGGGAACGCTGCATTCTTAAGAGGAGCGACTCAAAAAGAAACAAAGTCTCCAGGAGTCAGGAAGAAAAGAAACAAACAGCAAACTAACGAGATGGGAAGCAGAGATCATGTCAGATATATCGGGTTGGAAGGCCAATTTATAACCCATTTCTTCCTGTTGTGCAGCATCCGATACCGTTCGCATTATTGTGTGCAGCACTGGGGGGGCGGGGGGTGGATGGGGGGGTCGCACATACATAAAAGATGTGATCTTCAGCTCCCTGGAAGCTCCCACGCTATCTTCCCGGCCCCCGTCTGAAATAATGAATAGAAGAATTGTCATGCAACTTTGCTGTCCTCTCCACTGTAACTTGATCGGGACTTGACTCGTCTTTCCAGGGAACGCCATGTGGCCCGCTGTCATCTCACAGGAAAAAAAAAAAACTGGGCCTTTCAGCAGGGGTAAATATGGCGGCAAGGACAGCTAGCAACAGGTACGCGACAGCAGGAAATAGGATTAATTGGCGCTGGGACGCCGCCGCTTTATGCCGATGTCAGGCCAGGCAGTGGATCACATCGCAGGCCTCCAGACGGCTTAATCACCTACCCTCCCCCCTGACCCCTCCCCCCTCCGGCAACAAGGAGTGAGGACGGGAGTGTGGGAAAGGAAGGTCTGCAGAGCCGACAGGGGCCGCGTAGCGCTGGCGATGGCGCTCTGCTTTCCACACAGATGCCGGTCAAACTCCGGTGAAAGTTGTAATCAGGTTAAGCTGTTTACGAGACCCTTTGGTAGCCCGCAAATACATTTGCAGTGCGTAAAGCATTCAGGCTAGCAGTGTTGGATGCGCTGGAGACATTCTCACCGCTATTGTAAGTACTTTCATCTTCACATGCGTTGAGTTCCTTGACGGAGGCCAGGAAAAGACACCATCCTCGTTGTTTACTTAAATTAATCAATTAGATCATTTTTCTAATTTTGATCTCTCCCAAAATTGGTCTGGGCTTGTATTCCATCAACTTGCCCTCCATTTGACTTACTCACAGCTCCACTGCCAACGACATTTTTAACTTCAAGCTAACACCAAAGCTAACCTCAAGCTTAGATTAAAGAGACACACACTTCCTGAACTCTAATGAACTAATGCACAATGGCAAAGAGCCTGTTGGGATCAGCCCTTTTACAGGGCAAAAGTCTCCCCAGATTCTTTTATTCTAGAAGAAATTAATGTAGGGGTCTCAAGGACCGTTTACGATTGAATTCAAACAGGAGTGGATACAAGCAATGGCAATGCCAGCGCCGGAGAGAGTGATTAGCGGCCAACGACGACCAACGGGGAACTAAGTTCTGCTTTCTTTTACAACTTCTGTAAAAGAGGTGCTACAATGGGTGTAAACTTCTCTCTTTTAGTTGTTTGGGAAATGAGTTTACGTTGGCTCCAGTCAGTCTGAGTTTGGACAGCTAATCGCTCCCCAGACAGAGATGAAAAGAGTAGCATATCTAGACACTGTGTGTGTGTGTTAGGGTGCATCTTTTCCAAGTGAAAGGTCCTCTGAATGTGTTGTCTCTGTGGTAAACAAAGTGCAAAATATTCCATTGCTCACAAGCTTCATGCTAAAAAAAACACCAACCAGCCTTTAAATCCCAGCTAAAATAAAGCAATGACCCACTCACGTCCACCAGACACCCGCTAACTTTTAACGTCAAGTAAAGATGCCAAATGCTGATCTAATAGACAACAACCACTTCAACTCTGGACTGAGACACATAAACTAACCGATGCTAAACTGTGAGCTAAGTGAAGATGCTTAATGTTGCACTGAGAGACAACAAATGACCTTTTAGCTCCCAGCTTTGGTACACCAATTACCCTTTAACCTCTGCAAACCTTTCACTCGTGCCGAGACACGCTGACTGTCCTTTAACTTCATGTTGAGAAATACTGAGAGCGAGTGAAGGACAATTAGCCTTTAAGTCCTTAAAAGTCAGAGCTAAAAAGTCACACACTACCCTTTCACATGAAGCTAAGGCAACAACTACCACAAACCTTAAAGTGCAAGCTGGCAGATGGATACCACACATTTCGCTTCAAGTTGACATTCTGAATGTCAGCAACTCGAATTGAACTCTAAGGTAACGTACAGCGACTCAGCTTTGACCTCAAAGTAAGGCAGCAAAACAGTCAAAACTCGTTTTTTGTACGTCCCGGTTTTTCGTATGATTCCATTTTCATCAAAGATTTTCCACAAGTTTGCCTCGGTTTTCGTACAATCTTGCACATTACAACCAATTCTGCCCTGTCCTGTATCGCTCCGCGGATTCACTGGACACTGAAACCTTTTGGAACAAATGAGTAACAAACACTGAGATACCACAGTACCAAGTTACTACTAGGGATGTCCGATAGTACCGATATTGGCATGATGTTGGCTGCAGAGTGAGTTGGGTGGCCAAAAAGCGAGGACCTTGGCCTTGGGGAAGACTCAGGACACGTTGGAGAGACTACGTCTCTCAACTGGCCTGGGAGCACCTCAGGATCCGCCGGGAGGAGCTGGACAGAGTAGTCGGGTTTCTCTGCTTAGGCTGCCGTCCCCCGCGACCCGATGTCAGAAAAGTGGAAGAAGATGGCTGGATGGCAAAGATTGTAAAAGAGTGTCAACAAAATAAAACACAAAATGGCAAACGGCGTGAAAGGTACAGAAAACCAAAACTAAAGCCCAACGTGTCATAGGGTACATGACAAAGCGTTGGTTATACGAGGGGGGAGTACGGCAGCGTCCTTCAATTCTTCTAATCTAATATCACACGTCAGGAAGAATCACTCCGAGTCACACGTGGCTGCTGCTGATATGGGTTGATATTGATGCTGGACAGTATCGGTAAGAAAGCCAATATCAAGCATGTCTAGTTTTAACCCTTTAACTCCAAGCCAGGACACACAAGCAACACTTTAACAACTCCAAACCTTTAAGTCGGCGCTACGAGGCAGCTGCTACCCTTTCACGCTACACCAAGAAACTTCAACTTCACTTTAACTTCAAGTCAAGAAGAATAGTGAACTCGTAGACGACGACCCTTTAACTGCCATCTCAGAGACGCCTGTTCTTTGTGCGCGTGTCATCAGAAGACAGCCAAGGACTGACTGAAGCCTCGTTACACGGAGGTTGACGGCGCGCCGGAGCACAAAGGGAACAAAGGTTGGTGTAACAAAGGGTCTCGGGTGTATAATCATACACAAGTGCACGTACGTGTACTGGCAGAACCCAAGAGAAGAAGAAAGAAAGGCTGACAGGAAATGGAGACGCTCCACTCCATCCATCCATCTTCTACCGCTTATCTGAGGTCGGGTCGCCGGAGAAGCAGCCTATGCAGGGAAGCCCAGAATTCCCTCTCTGCTGCTACTTCGTCCAGCTCCTCCTGGCGGATCCCCAGGCGTTCCCAGGGCGGTTGAGAGACATAGTCTCTCCGACGTGTCCTGGGTCTTCCCCGAGGCCTCCCACTTGTCCCATCTTGTCCTTCCGGTCACTATCCAAAGCTCATGACCATAGGTGAGGGTAGGAAGGTAGATCCACCGCTAAATTGAGAGCTTTGCCTTTGGGCTGAGTTCCCTCTTCACCACAAGGGACCGATGCAGAATCCGCATCACTGCAGACGCCGCACCAATCCGCCTGTCCATCTCACGTTGCAAGACCCCGAGACACTCCACTCGTCAGTCTGAAACCTAAAATGACCAGGACGATACTCCCTCCCGACAAACTTTGAGATGTACTTTTAGTTGCATGCAGATGAGAACTCTGTGATGCTCATTAGTAAACACAGGGGTGTCTCCATGGCCCCCCACCCCACTCCCATGTGTTTGTCAGAGACGCTAATTAAGCACCTGATGATGACGATATTGGCAATTACCAGCTTTTGCTTTATCGCAACTTTTAGGTGTGAATGAATGTGTGCAGGTGTGTGCGCTTAAGGTGCAAAGACAAACGAGGTGTGCTGCCAGATTGGAGTCAAGCAGAGCGCGCGTGTAGACTGATCGTGCTCGCGGAGATTGATTGGTTGAGCCTGGGAGGCGCTCTCCCTCCGAGTGTTCAACAAGTTTTGCAAGCAGTGCTCATAACTCCACGCACCAACCGACCGGGGATCATCCTAAAGCTCTCTATGCACTCAAGATCTACGGAAGACACGTGTCGATGACAAGGTGAAGCGGCGAGTGATGACACCATGAGACGTTGGTGTTCAAGTTTCTGTCCTTCCCTCAACCCTCTGGCCCGGGCCCGTCTGTTTGCATTCCCCCGCTGATGGAGCGCCGCTTTTTGCTTTATGGCCTCAGTTCAACGTCGCTTGGCTGCGGCCTTGTCGCTTCTGAAATGACTGCTGGACAGCCACGTCCACTTTCCTACTCCGGAGGTGTCTTCATGAGTGCCCCAGTGCGTTACTGTTACGTTAAGTGGGACTCGCGTCATCGTGGAATTGTCTTTAGGGCGTCCCGACAGTCCACCCTTCAGGTTGAACACAACTTTCAGAAGAATGACACCTCTGAAGAAAAATTGAACATGAATAAAGTCCACATATTAAGAGAAAAAAGTTGTAATCTTACAAGAAAAAGTCCAAATTTTATGAGAATAATGTAATTTTATGAGGATTTTAGTAGCACAATGTTGAAATATTGAAGAAAAATACATAATTTTTTTTACAAACAAAACAACAAATATAAGTTGTAATTTCTGGAAAATTAGGTTGCAGAAAAAGTTATACAATGTCAAGGGAATAAAGTCAAAATATGATGGGAATAACATCAAAATACTATGGGAATAATGTCAGAATATGATGGGATTAATGTCTGAATATTATGGGAATAATGTCAGAATATGATGGGAATAATGTCAGAATATTGGGAATAGTATCAAAATATTATGGGAATAATGTTATAATATTATGGGAATAATGTCAGAATATTATTGGAATAACATCAAAATATTATGGGAATAATGTTAGAATATTATGGGAATAATGTTAGAATATTATGGGAATAATGTCAGAATATTATGGGAATAATGTTAGAATATTATGGGAATAATGTCAGAATATTATGGGAATAACATCAAAATATTATGGGAATAATGTCAGAGTATTATGGGAATAATGTCATAATTCCGATAAGAAAATTTACAAGGAAAGCTGAGATAGTTGGAATTTTTTTTTTTTTAAACAGCAAAAATAGAAAAACAGCTGTAATTTTCCGAGAATAAAGCTACAATATTAAGAAAAAATTGTCTTTTTCTAATGAGAAAGTTGCAATTTTATGAGAATAAACTTTATAAAATTAGGTTGAGGTAAAAGCTATAATATTATGGGAATAAAGTCATAATATTTAATAGAAAGAAAGTCATAACATTACAAAAAGACAATTAATGAAGATTGAGTTACAAAGAAAGTTGAAATATTTGGAACATTAAAAAAACAGCAAAATTGGGGCTTTTTCATTCGCCATCATGCATCACGTCCACCAAGACCTCAGTTCAGCCAGCATCGAAGGATTACCTGTGTGTTTTTAGCTTTTTCTTTGGCTTAGTTGAAATGTCCGTTGATGTTTCTTCAAGTCAAGCGTGGCGCCGTGTGAACAATGTCACGTTTCATGTTTGATGGCGTGGGGGCCGGTATCGATCGCGTGCGGCACGTCATGTGCCTGGCGAGACGTAGCGTGTCTGAGACCTCGGGGCCCACCCCACCCCACCGCCCCACCACCACCCCGTTAATGACTTTTATTGATAAATGGAATTCCTGGCACTTAGGCAGGTGCAGCGCAGTTTAGTTGAGCAGAGTGCGTGTGTACGAGTGGCCACTCTGTGTGGGGGTGCCCTGCTCACATGAAACCCCAGGCACAGGGAGTGTGCCGCCCCCCACACCCATATTATGCATAGAATGTGACTTGATGATGTATGGCCAATGTGCGTAAAAACAGCGCTGCACATAATCATGTTTCACTCGGGTGGTATTGAGTTTTACGCACATTTTCGTCTGCCAATGACGACGACGCTGGACGCATACACTTGTCCATAATGTCCTTGGAGTTTCGTTTATTGGCGGAACGACAAGCTGCATTCACAGACCGTCCCCTTATAATGTGTGTATAAATAAGCGACAGAAGAAAGTTTGTTTGTATTTCTAAACTAACAAACAAACTGCAATTATGCAAATGAGATTATGATGTCATCCCTGTGGGAGGCACTGGTCTTGCTCGCATGAGAAATTAATATTCACGGGGAAATAAGGGCTGTAGCCACACCAGGACGTCAGAAGAAGCTTAAATGAGACAAAAAGGCCTTTGTTGTGCAGGCTTATGGACACAAAGGTCAAACATTCCTTGTTGCACGGGGAAGCGCCCCCGCCTCATCACGTCACAAAGGAATCGCTTGATTAGCTGGGATACACGACGCACACTTTGCATGGAGACAGCAGGAATGTGAAAATGTTTACATTTTGATGAGGAGGAGTCCTTGATGACAGACGATGTGTTGTCAGAGGGAAAGGGCACATGATGTATAATTAGCATGACATAAATACAGTACAGTATAATGACATGATACACGGTAGCGCTCATAGTACTGACCACTGACACTCTCCATTATGTTGAGGAAGCCTTTCCAAAGATCATTAAAGGTTTTGTTACAGCCTGATACCAAAATGGAATACGTTCATCAACACCCCATAACTGCGTACACCAGTTAGTTAGACAATTCTTCCATTATGAGCATTATTTCACTTTACTTTTCACTTTCACTTTTCTTTTCTTTGACACACTGGCATCAGAACAGTCTGCCTCATGCTCGTGTAACCCGCCTGCTGGGCTCCAACACAGGACCTTCAGCATGGGAGTCGAGAGCACTGACCGTTGGGCCAAAAGCCCAGACTGTCAAGCCAGCGTTCAGCGTGGCTCTTAAGGCCGAGAGAGTGAGGTTTTACCAACGTACGCATCCGTTACGCTTGGGAGACACCACGAAGGGAAAACACTCTCAGTGTAGTGGGGAATGAATAATCGATGGGAGTGCAAAAAACAGGGGTGCCGCTAGGAATTCTGGGCCCCATGAAAAAAAAAAAAGAAAAAATCATATTGGGCTCCACCACTGGTCAGCTGTTGTCACTACATCTGTATTCTTTGGCTCCCCTGTCAGTCATGGGATGTCACTTTTGTAATTTGAAGTTAACTTTTGTCCCTTTGTGGTGTCTCCCAAGCATGAGGCAGACTTCTGATGCCTGTGTGTCAAAGAAAAGGAAAGTGAAAGAGAACAGTAATGGGAAATTCATCCAATTGCTTGGTCAGCCAGGGGTGTTAAAAGTGCAGCAAAGGGGCCATAAGTGGCGCACAGCTGTTTTTTATGGGCCTGTGGCACATTGTCAAAATATTATTTAACAAGAAAACAAAAAAAACAAAACAACAACAGCAGTAATTTTACAACAATAATGTCAAAATATTAGGAGGAATGTTGTAACCTAACGAGAAAAAAGTCTTAAATTTTACAAGAACATCAGTAGGAAAAATGTCATTTTAGGACATTCAATTGAAATATTCAAGAAAAAAAATGAAGTCGTAATATGAGACAAACAAAACAACAAATAAAGTTGTTTTTTGGAAAATGTGCGACGGGAAAAGTTAAAATGTTGCATAAATAAAGTCAAAATATTATGGAAATGAAGTCAGAATTATGAGAAGAAAAAAGCACAAATAAAAAAACAGCTGTAATTTCATGAGTATAAAGTCAAAATATGAACATAAAAGAGTCGTACTCTGACAAGAAAAACGTTGCAATTTTACAGGAATAAAAATATCAGGAAAAATAACATCTTTTTAGGAGCATAGCGTTGAAATATTAAAGAAAAATGATTTTTTTAAAGTCATAATATTTTGAGGAAACAAACAAAATTAAGTTGTAATTTTTGGAAAATGAGGTTATAATATTATGGGAATAATTAAAAATATTAAAGGGAATGAAGTAATCATATTATGAGAAGAAAATGTACCAGGATTATTTTGGAAGAAAGTTGAAATAGTTGAAAAATTAAATAAATAAACAACAGCCAAAATTGGAAAAAAATAAAAACTATAACTTCTTAGTATATCTACACGTGTTGCTTTACAAAATATTGAAGTGGCAAAGTTGCATGCTTTTATTTTCCACTATGTGGCCCTCGCTGGAGGAAAAACATTTGTACACCCCTGGTCTACGCTGTAGGACTGTCACGACCATCATGAAGGATAGAGATGGTATCTTTGAACTTGTGAAAAGATCTGCTCCTATGAAATAGACAGTGATAATTAAGTAGTGCACTGGTCTCATTATTGAGCCTTCCTCCTGCCATGAAGTCGCTCTCTCCCTCACTTGCAACGCCCCTTCCAGTGTTTCTTTTTTATGACCGTTTCATTTTATTCTTGTATTTCATCTTTTTATTACTGTCTTGTATACGGTGTTACATGTACAGTATGTACGTAGGCCGAGGACACACTGTAAGTATTCACAGCCTTTGCCATGAAGCTGAAAATGGAGCTGTGGTGTTTGCGCTGATCCTCCTTGAGATGTTTCTTCAACTTCATTGAGAGTGGACACGATTTGGAAAGGCACACATGTGTCTATCTGAAGTTAAAAAAACCCAACCTTTTTCACTATGGGGTGTTTTTTTTTAGGGAAAATATCCATATTGGAAGAAGGCCGTCCCATCACATACAAAATGTGCAATACTTGGTGAATACACGCACTGTCAATACTTTGGGGATGTACTGTATACAGTACTTGGACACATACAGTATGATAAGTCAACGTGTGTACTGTAAGTAACTGCTCTCTCCCAAATCCATGACAGGTTCTAGTCGTGATGTCAATCCCTGACTGGGGGAGAGAAGGATGTTGGCTAAGCTGACATCCATCATGGACAACACCTCTCACCCGCTACATGACACTGTGGGTTCCCTTAGCAGCTCCTTCAGCAGCAGACTGTTACACCCACGGTGTAAGAAGGAGAGGTTCCGCAGGTCCTTCATACCGACTGCTGTCAGGCTCTACAACACCTGCACCACCTGAACCATGTTGTAGTCACTATGTATTCTTTACTTGCGTATCTTGCTTGCTGCTGTAACAAGTGAATCTCCCAGCTGTGGGATGAATAAAGTACAATACAAATACAATACAATAACCAGTGAAATCTTAATTTGACACTCCTCGGGATCCTCTTATGCTTTTCCATTGCAACCATTACACAAGACGACAATTTACTCTGACAAAAAGCTGACAAGTCCAAGAGTGTAATATTCAATTATTTCACAGGTGACGTGTCAACGCAGGCAGCTGGGAAGTCGGAAACATCCAACTTGGAGCTTTCCATGTCCAACCTCACAGCGTTCCAAGTCCCAGTTTGATTTCAAATGTATCATATACCATACCGTACCATACCATACCATACCATACCATACCATACCATACCATACCCTCAACACGAGCATCATACCGTACCATACCATACCATATCATATCATGCCATATCATATCACACCATACCATATCATACCATACCATATCATACCATACCATATCATACCATACCATACCATACCATACCATACCCTCAACATGAGCATCATACCGTACCATACCATATCATACCATACCATACCATACCATACCATACCCTCAACATGAGCATCATACCGTACCATACCATATCATACCATATCACACCATACCATACCATACCATACCATATCATACCATACCATATCATACCATACCATACCATATCATACCATACCCTCAACATGAGCATCATACCGTACCATACCATACCATATCACACCATACCATAACACACCATACCATATCATACCATACCATATCACACCATACCATACCATACCATATCATACCATACCATACCATACTATACCATACCATACCCTCAACATGAGCATCATACCGTACCATACCATACCAAATCATATCATGCCATATCACACCATACCATACCATACCATACCCTCAACACGAGCATCATTCCGTACCATACCATACCACACCATACCCCCATCATTAGCATTATACCATACCATACTATACTACACTGTACCCCCAATGTATGCCAACCCAACGTTTTCTCCCACACGTTTAAAAGCAGGGTTTCTCGCTCCTCAACACAAACTTTGCGTTGTTTTTTTGTTTTTGTTTTTTTTTTTACTTCCTCTCAAAAACACTTTAAGTGCAGGCGAGGCCAGTAAAAAGTGTAAAAGGAGACAAAGAGAAAAGCGATTTCCTTTGCCGAGTCTCAAGAAACGGCTGTAACCCGAGCAGAATCATGAAAGCTGGCAGTTCATTTTTCACAGGGTCACACATCGACCAGTGTTATAAAGTAATGGGCTTCTGGGAGGCGGCTTTATGAACACTAAGATAGTTAGGAGACATGTGGAGGAGAGGGCACGCCGAGCTCCTGGTCCTGCTCGGACTCACGCTGGGCTATTCCCTGCTGGCGGCTCCATGCGAGGGAGGCGCTGCCCCCGGTAATATCAACGTGTAATAAAGATTAATCTGTTGCTAGTCGGCGGGCTGATTACTTCTCAACTTGCTTGAAATAAGACTGAAATCACTTCAGAGACAATCTCAGGACCTTCAGTGGGTGTCTGAGCTTCTGTGCCACGTGAAAACTGATTTACCTTTCAGACACGTGCATTTATTTACTCTGTGTGTGTTTTTGTGGGGGTGTGGGGTGTTTCAACACTCACCGGGTGCATCAGGCCTCTTCACTGAGGGTGGTCCTCCCCCTCCACCCAGGCCGTTGAAGGCCGGCAGGTTTTCGCTGCCGTAGGCTCTGAGGACAGACAGCATGTTCATTTGCTGCTCCAGGTGGCTCTGCTGGTCCGCCTTCAGCAGTCCAGGGGGGGCTCCGGGGGCCAGGAGGTTCAGGCCTTGCTTCCATTGGTTCTCCATTGACAAGACTTGCTTCTGGTTGGGGGGCAGCAGGGAAAGAGGCGTCATGGCGGAGGACGAGGCAACCAAGCCATCTTGCAGCTG
The DNA here is from genome assembly GCF_027744805.1 of Dunckerocampus dactyliophorus. Lineage (NCBI taxonomy): Eukaryota > Metazoa > Chordata > Actinopteri > Syngnathiformes > Syngnathidae > Dunckerocampus > Dunckerocampus dactyliophorus. Next base: position 38,827,498 of record NC_072821.1, read on the forward strand.
CTTGTGGTGGTTCTGGATGTGGTCTGGAGCCGGACTTCCTTCTTCCTCTCGGTCCATGTCCATTGGCTCATCATCATCTCGGTCCTCATCCTCTTCAGTCACACCCCTCTCGTCCTGCTCCTCATCAGAGTGATGCTGTCCTCTCTGGGGCGTGGCCGATGGGGTGTCACTGGCAATGTGACCCCCAGATTTGACAAGCTCATCATCTGAGCCAGCCTGTTCTTCATCAGGGTCTCCACAGGAGCTCTTTTCGCCATCGCCCGTCGAGGATGCTCCCCTGAAGGCCTTGCCAGGCAGGTCGAGTCCCTGCTCAGCGGCAGTCATGTAGCCTTGGAGACCCTGAGTGGCTCGAGGGGATCCGTCGTACAAGCCGCCAAACCGCCTGTAGAAATCGCTCTGGAAGGGGTTGTAGGGCTGGTCCATGTGGTTGTTCCAGCTGCCCTGGTTTCTCTCTGCATCCATGTCTTTGTCCTGGACAAAACTCTTGATGCTGGGAGAAGCCTCGTCTTTGCCCGTATCGGCCCGCTGAGACTGGGCTTGACCCAGATGGTTGGCCTGGAGGTGAAGGGCCATTAGCTCCAGCGATGGAGTGGAGAAGGAGCAGAAGAGGCAGCCGTGCCACGCCACATTGTCATGAATGGTAACCGTGGAGCCGGGAAGAGAACCGGACCCAGATTCGGGTCGGACTGACACAGATAAATCCAGCGGCTCAAACTGGGATCCAGGTTTGCCGGGTTCAGGATTCTGCTTGGCCTCAGGCTTGTCATCTCTGTCCTGGTCTGCCATCGTGGCTCGTTTGGCTCTGGGTTCACCGTTGTCATGGTAGGACTGGGCTTGGATCTGGACTGGACTTTGGCTGTCCTTCATGTCTTTCTTCATGGAGCTGAGGACAAAGTTGTCCATGAAGGCCTGCAGAGAGCCTTGGAAGTGGACTCCATTTCCCATCATGCTTTGGTAAGCCCGGCTTAGATCGGAGAAGCTAGCGGGACTCTCTGTTGCTGCGGCGACCAGGGATGCGGGGCCATCAGCAGCCTTCATGGTCTCAGAGATGGAGTCAAAGTGTCGATCCCCGCGCTCGCTGGCAGACATGACGCCAGCTGCCGCCCACTGATGTGGCAGTAGCGGCCCCGACCTGAAGTCCAAGCTGGGGGGCATGCCCTTGAAAACATTACGCAGCACATCGGGCCGCGCAAAAACGCCGCCTCCGCTCGCCTTCCCGTGGTCGTCTTTGTGGTCGGATGAAGGGGCGTGTCCGGGCGCGGCGTTTGCGCCATTCTGCCGCTCGCGGTGGTGGCGCTCCAGGTGGTACTTGAGACTGGCGGACTGGGTGCCGGCGTAGTCGCAATGAGGGCAGCGGTAGGGCTTCTCTCCTGAGGGGCCGAGACGGAAACAAGAAGAGCAAATCATTAACCTGATTATTACTGACTGGATATCGAAACCTATTTACTGGAGCGGGAGCGCCGACCCAAGGGTCATGTCACCTCCCTGAAGGAGGAAAAGGAGGTCAAACGAGTGAATGAAGCGCATTTCATTAACTGTGAGGACAAAAGGGAACATTTAGCGTGTGAATCAAACAAAATGAAGGAATGCGTCGACAACAGTGAGCCATCATGATAAACACAGAAAAACGCTCATGTGTGTTTCTGCCGTCTACGGGGGTTGGGGAGCGTCTGAATTTGGGTCGATCCGGCTCGATCCAGTCCCGCCAAGCGAGCCATCAGTAAAAAAAAAAAAAACACGTGGCCATATGGGGCTTTGGGTCCGTCATATTTTCAGCTGACAGCGATGCCACACTCCTTGCTTCGTGTCTGCGGGGGCCTGACTGAGGCCTCCACCGCCTGCACTGGCACATGCCAGGGCATGTCCTCACGAACACGGACACCATCCATCATCCACACGCAAACTCAGGTTTTTGTCTTTAAAAACTCAGCTCTTGGAAAACTTGGCCCAGAGTGGAGAACTTTTAGTTTGAGTTTGTATGAGTTCTGTTCCTATGACGCCAATGAATGTAAGTCCGATTTTAACTCAAGTCCGACCTGCGCCACTCACATTCTACACAGAACCCATGAAGGACATGTGAGATTAAATACAAGAAATACATTATTTGAGATCTTAGACAAACAAACAATTCTAATCGTATTTTAAAAATAAAATACAGTAATCCCTCATCACTTCAAAAATATATGAATTAATAAATCTTCGCTATTTGGTGGTTGAATGTGGCCCATTTTTAGTAAAAAAAATGCATATTGAGGCAAATTTTATGCATTTTTTGCCTAAATTAAGCCCTTTCAAGCATAAAAATGTCTAAAGGAAGTAAAATACAAATATAAGACATTCAAAAGATGCATTCAGAGGTGTTGTGATGATATGTAGTATTCTACACTGGCCACTAGAGGTCAGTAATGTTACATCGAAAAGACAAAAGCCAACACAGGAAGTATTGTACAGAACAGGAAGTAAAAGAAGGTCAACCACAAGGAATTGCTGTACTTTGTAACGTAGAGTGATGTTAGATTGGAGTCAAATTCCTAGTGTGGTAGCATACATGGCGATGGTTAATATGGGGGTGTTATTTCATGTCGAGAGGGCTCTGATAATGTCAAACAGCATATCAACAAGGTGGTAAACAGGTTTTTATGCTCCAAGTATGAAAATACTCCATATATAAATAAGGAATCCTAGAAAATGCTGTAACATAAACAATCAGAACAGGAAATGCTGGAACCCAAAAAGCTATGACAGAAACTGCCATAACACGACGTAACACTCAGTCATAACACAAACTGGCATAACATAAAGCGTCATAACATGAAATGCAGTCACACAACACGCCGTAAGACAAAACGTCACAACACAAAATGCTGTAAAATGAACAACCATAACACGAAAGGCCAAACACAAAACACCGCAGCAAGAAATGCTGTCACATGACATCCCGTAACACCACATTTCATAACACAAAACGTCGTAACACGAAGTGCCGCAACAGGAAATGTCGTAACACAAATGGTCATAACATGAAACGCCGCAACACAAACGGTCATAACCTGAAATTCTGTAACACAAAATGCTGTAACATGAACAGCAATAACAAAATGCTGTACTTCAAACATGAAACGCCGCAACACGAAACACCGCAACATGAAATGCTGTCACTTGACGTGTCGTAACAACAAATTTCATAACACAAAACGCTATAACACAACATGCCATAACATGACACGCCGTAAAACGAAACGTCATAACGTGAGGAGCTGCTGTATCATTGACAAACAGAGGTGTTATAATGTGCGACCGAGTCAGCTGTGGCTGCTCTTTCAGGCTTCTGATTGGCCAAAATGCGGCGGCGAATGTGTTTTCACGCGGACAGACGTTCTTTTTTTTAAACTCCAACTGTCGTGGATGGAGATTTCTGGAAATGGGAGTGAGTGAAATGTGCGTTTTTGAGAAGAGGCGTGTTGGCGCGGGCACGGCCTTCCAGGCCACGTCAGTCAAGGAACCTCCGAGGCCCCAACAGCGTGAATCCCTACGATCAAAGCGATGAGCGTCGGTAAAAGAGGGGTGAATGTATTGTGTAACATTTCCATATATTTATTTATGCTGCACATGCATATTCATGCTTATTGTGGATAACGTAGAGGCGTAATTCTGCCAGGAGTGGATGTTCCACTGCAGCGATACACATCCTGCAAGCAATTATAATAGGCTTGCAGTCGCAGCCAGATTTAGCTTCATTAAACAATGAACAGAGAGGAAAAAAATGCTAAGCTTGATTTTTTTTTCTCCCCCCTCCCCTTAAATGCATACATAAAAAAAGTTCCAAAAGTGGGATTTGTGCGTGCGGAAAAGGATTGAAGTGCATGCTTTAAAATATACAATCATATAATGTTTAGAGTGTACACATGGAAACGTTTGACGGCGGAGAAAAAAGCCATTGTTACGCCAGGCTGCTTTGAATGATTTAAGTCGGGCTGTGTAGTAAATCATGGATATAATTAGCAAATGGCATACTGCTCAAGTAATTTATCATTATTTAGAGGGCACCATTCCAGAAAAAGACTGTGCAATCTGCAGACCCACTGCCGAGTTCTCACATAAAGGCCCACAAACACCGACTCGATACAATATTGATACGGCGCGGCGGAGAATAGGAGCGAGCACAAAAGGAAACGGAGCGCGCTCCGACGACTACAGATAGCGAGACGCTGATTTGATCCATTTTCCTTGACACTGGAGTGGCCATAAAGCTCTGCCTGCAGTATATTTAAAGTCAGGCACGAGAGATGAGCTTTTAACCCAATAAGTGCTCCTGCTGTGAAGCCGGCTCGCTGCTGATTGAATAAGGAAACGTCCCTGATGCAAATTACCATCCTCCATTCCTCTAACTGGACCAAATGATATTCGAGCAGCCAAATTAGACACAAATTAGACTGATAGGATTTTTTTCTCCTCCTCTTAAGAGGTTGTTAATGCGCACGAGGCCAAATAAAGATGAATGCCGGCGTATCGTGGCTAAATATGCGCAAATGGAAAGGAAACATTTGTTATGTTTACGGCGAGAGAGCGGCGTCAGGCAGTCATCAGCGTCCTCCAGCTGTCCGTTAAAATGAAGCCTTTAAATACACGTGGGGTGGGGTGGGGGCGACAGACGCCTGGTGCGCGTCTTGGAGGGCCATTTGGAGCGGCTAAGACATCTGCTCCATCATACGTCAGGGGCCTGCTGTGACATCTGGGGAGGCTACTGTATCCTGCCTTGCTACATTACACACAATTTACAGCTAAAGGTCATTATGTAGCCGTTAATCCACTTTTAATTGATATCAGCGCAAAACGCCGCAACCGTGGCGACGCGTGACACCGAGCGGCAAACTGACGCCAACCCCCGGTTAAAAATAGGACGCAAACTTTTTCTCCGCGCCGCCTCTTCTTCCTGCCGGAGATGAAAGACACGTGTCTTCGTCTGCCCTGGAAAACATCTCTCCACCGTCTTGGAGATGCTCTCCTCTTCACCGTTGTAGCATCTTTGCGGGGCTGATTGGCGCCTCCTTATTAGAGCCCTCCAGACATGAAACAACAACCCTATGCTCACCTTTGCACTCCATTTATCCACATAGTAGACATAATCAGAGAAAATAAAACATAATATACACTCACACATGTTAGCGTTGGCTTGCTCTTGTTTTACTTCCTGTTCTGGACAGTACTTCCTGTGCTGGCCAGCAGTGTAGTGTAACATTACTGACACCCAGTGCCCGGTGTAGGATATCACATCTCATCACAATGTGTTGTCATATGATTCGGTTTCCATTCAAAAAAATGTTGCCTCAATTTGTGTAAGAGTTTTGCCCTGTGCTGGGATGTCCTGCAAAGCTGAGTGCCCAAGCAAAGCGTCCGACACATTAGAAAGTTGCCAGCGCCAGGCTAATTGTTTTAGGCATGTTAAATTGCAATTGTAATCCGCTCTGTAAAATGGAGTTTTTTGTTCCTGTTTTGGGGTTTCTGGAACGGATGAATTGGGAAAAATTGCCTTGGTTTTCGTCAAACCTTTTCCGTACAAGGACTTTTTACAGCTCAGAATCATGATACAAAAAACTGTCCGGGGTGGACCCTGCGCCCTCTGCCTGAAAGGCAGCAGCTGTACCATTACACCACCAGGACTGACAAAGATGCTCATATTGTTGTAAATTTCGGGTTTCGCAAAAGGACTTTTTACAGTTCAGAATGACGATAAAACAGACTGAGGTCAATCCTGCGCCGTCTGCCTGAAAGGCAGCAGCTGTACCATTACTCGACCAGGACTATATATATGCTAAGCTAACGTAGCGCTTTGCTGCATTGTCAATGTCATTGCCGCATCAGTGACTGAAGACACGGGGCGGGGCGGGGCGGGGCGGGGGGGTGGGGGGGATTGCAAGGTTAAGGTAAGGTTAAGTGACACGACGGCCCGCCCCTCCCCCACCCCACATTTAAAGGCGATGCTCTCATGCCTCAAGAAACTATTGTCACTGCAGAGGACCTTTTCCCCCTTTAATTATTATTATTTTTTTCTGCCCACAGCTGCTTACTGCTAAATAGTGTCTTGTCCAGAAGGGGACAATCTGGCCCTCTAATTGCTGTCACTGAAGCCTGGATTCATTATGTGACTTTCCCATTAAAATGTGAGCATTAATTTGTATAATGAAATATCACCCTCTGCAGTGTGTTCATTAGCCGCGGCCGCACGCTCGCGCGCTGTTAGCTACCTCCAAAAAACCCCCCCGCTCCATTCCTCTAATGGATATTTGCCCACTCCCCGTTCAAGATGAAACGATCGCCGTAACGTTAGCTCTTTAACTTTTGCGGTAAATTTAAGCTCTCTTCATTTCTTTCAAGCGGCTGTTAGCGCCTCGTTAATCTCGCTCCGAGGCGCTCTCCTCGCAGGGAGCAAGAGGATCGGGGGGCCGGCCCAAGGGGATCTGGATCCGCTCCTGGACTTGATCAGGATGTCAGAGCGATTAGCGCTCGGCAATGATTTAAGGCCGTCCATCACGCTGGTGCGGAAAAGCTGCGGCGAGGCGGGGATGCCAGAGAAACATCCTCGCTGGCCTTCATCGCCTTGTCGCACATGAAACTTTAATGGATGACAAAAAGCGGGATGCTGTGTAAAACAGATCTTCTGCGAGCGAGCGCCGCCACGCAGGACAAAGACATCTGAGTGTCTGAAGGAAAGCACAGCTGTGCCGCATGCACGCGAACACGACTCCAGCTCCAAAAGCACTCCCCTTCTCTCTTTAATTGCCATTGTTTGCTCACCACAAAGGAAGCTATCAAGCTAAATCAGCCGCATCCAAAGTGCAGCACATTCTAAAAATATCATTTAACAGAAAAAAAACAACAGCAAAAATGTAAAAATCTGCAGTACTTTTACATAAAGTCAAAATATTAGGAAGAAAACCTTGTAATCTCACGAGACAAAGATGATAACGTCATGATATTAGGAGGAAAAATAAGGTCATTTTAGTAGCATAAAGTTGCATTTTTTTTAAGGTCATAATATTGTGAGAAACAAACAAGACAACATTAAGTTGTATTCATTTGTGTAAAAAATTGGTGAGGGTAAAAGTTGTAATATTACGAGAATAATATAGTGAAAATAGTATGGAATTAAAGTCATAATAATATTACGAGAAGAAAAGTCACAGCACAAATGGGAAAAAGAGCAGCCAATTTACAGGAAAAAAGTCAAAACATGAAGAGAATACAAAACATGAACAAGAATAAAGTCGTAAAAGTAGGAGGAAAAATAATGTCATTTTAGTCGCATAGTGTTGAAATATTAAAGAAAAAATAGACTAATACGGTTGTCATTTTTGTAAAAACTAGGTTGGAATAAAAGTTATAATATTATGGGAACAAAGTCAAAAATATTACATCAGGAAAATATACAAGAAGAAAGTTGAAATAGTTGGAAATAAAAAAAAAAAAACAGCTGAAATTGCAAAAACAGCAGTAGTTTCATGAGAAGAAAGTCATTCAAAAAAGAGCAAGAACAAAGTAGCAATTTTACAAAAATAACTTGAAAATAATGTCAGCACAGAGTGGAAATATTGAGGAAAAACGTGTTTTTTTTTTATTAAAGTAGTAATAATATGAGAAACAAAATCAAATTGCAATCTTTGCAAAATTAGTTTGGGGGAAAAATTTTATAATACTGCGAAATAAAGAAAAAATATTATGGAAACATCGTCATAATATCACGAGAAAAAAATTACAAGAAGAAAGTTGAAATCGTTGGGACAAAAAAACAAAACGGAAATTTGATGAGAATAAAGTCATACTTTAATAAGAAAAAAGTAAAAATTTTAGAAAGATAAACTCATAATGTTATGAGGAAAAATAATGTATATTTAGTAGCATAGAGTTAAAATATTAAAGTCATTTTTTTTTTAAGTCGTAATTTACAAGAAACAGAAAAACAAAATAAAGTTGTTATTGTTGGAAAAAAAAAGCAGAAATGGAAAAAAGTCATTTATGAGAATAAAGTCACAAATATTGAGAAAAGTCATATTTTAACAACAAACAAATATAAGAAAATAATTTAAATATTATGAGGAAAAATAATGTCAATGTATAATGTAATAGCATCGAGTTATAAATACAAAAAAAGACTTTGAAAAAATTGTAATACTATGAGAAAGAAACTACATAAAATAAAGTTGTAATTTTTAGAAAATTTGGCGAGTGAAAATATAATAATATAATACATAATATATGTAATATAAAATATACCAAAATATAATAATAAAATATAATAAAATAATTACAAATAAAAATAATTTAAAAAATACAATAATATAATAATAATAATATGGGAATAAAGTCAGAATATCTTGGGGAAAACATAAATATAATTTAAGAGGAAAGTTGAAATATTAAAATATATATATTTAAAAAACACGAAAATGAGGAAAAAAAAAAGAGCAAAGACTAAAGTTGCAACTAAAAATATGCTTTTTCACGTATATGACAGGAGTGGTGTTTTTTTGTAGAAATATCCAATGTCTTGGCATATCTACAGTACATATGTTGCTTTACATACTGTAATATCATCTGGAAATACGTTTGGGCACCCCGGAGCTAAAAAGTCAACGACTATTGTGCTCTCTGGGAAAACACGGCTCCCAGCGTTTCGGCAGAGAACCGCACGTAACGCGTTCACCCCCAATTAAAGCTCAAAACGGCGTCGGAAAGGACGGCGTCGCGACCACGCAGAAGCATGATCCAGACTTAGCAACGATACGATACGCTTTCACGTCTGTCTGAGTCTCCAAAAGTCTCCAAGAACGCCAGGAAAGAAGTTGCTCCATTTCTTGTCATTTTTTGAAATAAGTGGCATGACAAAGTCGGGAGTTCATGGCTTGAGCTCCTTAGCTAATCCCGTCTCAAACATGACAACGTCAGCAAAAAATAAAATAAAATAGGTATTTTACGCAGGCGTTTCCCAAACCAATTTACATTTGTTCCACTAACAGATTGAGAAAGCGGCCTTCTTCAAGCACGCTATGTTAGCAGCCTTCTGCAAGTACAGTATGAAGGCCAGAAGATGTGGGCCGGGGGGGCTACAACCAGGGTGGTCTCTCTAGCTCACCGCAAAATGGAAAGAAAAAAAAATAAAAGCCAAGTTATTGTGACAGAATAAAAAGAAAAGAGAGCATTGATTTTGTTCAGCTGTAAAGGATTTCCACTTGGACCCGCGAGTGCGAGGATTACGCCGACGTGAAGAGCAGGAAGTGACAATGAGGTCACCCCCATTTTCAACAAGGTCTCCAGGAAGTGAGGGGGGGAGGCGGGGGGAGGTTGGATAATTTGTTTCATCTGTTCAAACAATGTGATGCATGTACGTGAAGTAGTTCAGGGGACTCCACAGCGCGGCCCTTTTTTATTGCCTGTGAACATACAATCACGAAAATGACAAGAAACATTTCAATTGGATTCCTTTTCGCCTTTTTAAAATGTCATTTTTATTTTATTTATATTAAAATAAAAATTGGAATTTGATTTGTTTTCACCTTTTTAAAGATTTATTTTTATGTAAAAATGAAAAATGCAACGGGATTGCTTTTCTCCATTTTTAAAACTATTGTGTTTATTTAGTTCATCTTTGAATAGAATTGTACTTTTGACCAGGATGACAACCATCAGGGTGACCCCTGAGTGCTGCCATTTGGAACCATTACGACCCCTGCTGCCACTTTCACCCATCGTCACCAAATTTGCGGGGATGTCCGGCAGGACAGGACACTCCAAAAAGTGCCAAGTTCTCAAACTAAGCATTTAGGTTTGGACCGAGCAATTTAAGCCAAAACCAGGGGTTGTATTTTGACAAACTCCTCCCAGGGACTTTGACCAAATGAGCCCAAGTGAAAATGACGGCTATTCCACGGATGGATGATGACAAGTTAAGAAGCGTTTTAGTCTACGTCATAAAATGTGGGCGGGGCATGGCGACAAACTTTGATGGTCAGTCTGAAGATTCACCACAAAAATGTAAACGTTAATAACTTGGGCCCACAAGGTGCGATCTTCATCATAATTGGTGTGCAGATGAAGGTGACATCCTGACGTTATTATGTTATTGGATTGGTGTTCATGTGGGCGGGGCGTGCTGACAAACATTGATGGTCAGCCTGACGATTTGCCACAGAAATGTAAACGTTAAAAAGGGTGACGTTCATCACAAGTGGCGTGTATGCTGAAGATGACATCCTGACGTTATGCGTTGGTCACCTCATGCATTAGTCACACTCGGCGGCAACAGGAAATGACAAAAAACAACAAAAACACTAACAATGTCGGACAAGGTTCCTCCAGTATGATCCACGCGTCCTTGCATGGTCTCACCGAGACTTTAACCCGGATTCTCCGTCGCGCGCTTATCTTTCTGTAGAGTGGTTTGACCTCAGCGTGACCTTACTGCGCCGAGCCTGGAAGCGGGGGATCGGCCCGCTTGACCGGAGGATCAAGTGAAATCAATGAGAGCTGTCGTCGCACGCACGTCCCTGAAGTGAGGACAGGCCTGCTTTGTTCCTGCGCGGACGTTATTGGGAGTCATCCAGTGTGAAATGAGCGTGGTGGGGTGATGTCATGGTGGGACACTGAAGCCTTGTTGTGCTTGCTGGAGCCACGCAGGAAACACCAGAATAGCGACAACTTGAAGCCCCCGTCTTGAAACACACACACACACACACACACACACACACACACACTGTCTAATGAGGTCGCTGTGGTGGACTAACGAGGACTAACGAGCGTGGCATCGCTTGCACTTCGGGATGGTGTGACTCGGGAAGCAGAGACCATCTGTGCTGGAGGTCTGACGTGTCGCCCAGACGATGGGACAAGCTGTCAATCAAAGATTCTGATGGAGAGTAGCAGACTGACCTGTGTGGATGCGCAGGTGGACCTTGAGGTGATGGGAGGTGCGGAAGGACTTGCCGCAGTAAGGACAGTCTTTGGAGGCGGAGCCGAGAGTCCGCTCGCGATGCTGCGACACCGACGGCGGAACGCTGACGGCCGCCTTCGCCGCCTCCTCCCCGACATCTGGAAGCACACAGCGGAGGGGGTGTCACTCGGAGCATATCACGTTATCATCATCATCAGGTTATCGTGATCATCGTCACGTTATCATTGTCATCATGCGGCGCTGCCTTCACATGGCCGACTGACGCCATTTTTTTACCAACTTTTGCAAAATTTCTGAGATGCTGTGAGGCTGTTTGGAAGTTACTTTCTTCCAGACTCCTGGACAACACAACGTCTAACATCGGGTGGTCACAGCTGCACTGCTTGGAACCCTCTGACTTCCTGGTGGGCAGAGTCTTAACTGTGAGATCCAAACAGCGTAAAATCCGTAGCCGCCGATGCTTCCTTCAGCACACATCAGCAAGTACAGGCTGGGCACTCGCACACTGGCACTCTTCAGTGCAGAAGTGCGTTCACAGTGATGCAGTGCACTGTCAGTACGCGGACGCTGCACTCAAAATGCTCAACACGGTGAGTGCTGGACACTTACCGCCCTCAAATGTTGCCATCTTGCCTACGTAGCGGAAGGGGAGGGATTAACTTGATATTATGATAGCGGACAAGCAACCCGCAACCCTGGTCGCCAGTCAATGGCAGGGCACATATAAGCAAAACAACCATCCACACTCTTATTTACACCCTCTTACTCTTATTATGTCTACTATATTGGGTAATAGGAGTGTAAAGGTGACTATAGGGGTGCTATGTCATGTCTAGAGGACTCTAATCATGTTACAACCCCTATTTTGAAGGTGGTCAACAGGTTTGCTATGCTCTAACTATGAAAATATTCCATTTGTAAATAAGGAATCCAACTTTGTGGAAATTCACTTACCATGGTTGGATACGGAACCGATTACCGTAAGAGTACACAGTGTCCACAGTACGCTTACTCACGTGTACCAATGGAAGTATTGCATTGGAGACACAGCCACAGTGTGTACGCTAATGAGGACAAGCCGTATCGAAACAAATGAAAACAGGAAGGAAGTGTCCATCACTTACTTACCATTTTGGCTATTTTGAGTGCAACATCCGGGTACTGACAGTGCACTGCACTCCAAACTTCTCAGTGTGAACACATTTATGTGCTCAAGAATGCCAAGTGTAAGTATGGAAGTGCACCACACGGTGTTTCCCTACCAAAGATTGGTCAAATACGGCTTACATGTCAGCTTGCATGTCTTATTTTCTCTGATTATGTTTACTATATTGGGTAATGAGAGCGTGAAGGTGACTGTAGGGGTGTTACTTCATGTCTAGAGGGCTCTCATCATGTTAAAAATATTATTTAGAAGGTGGCTATTACTCCTCGGTGTGAACGCACTGATGTACTTAAGAATGCCAAGTGTAAGTATGGAAGTGCACCACATGGTGTTTTCCTACCAAAGACTGGTGAAATAAAGTTTTCTTGTTCACGGACGAGTTTGTCACGGCGGTGAGGAGGAACAATGGCGGAGAAGAAAAGGACGAAGCGGGAAATAGATTTGACTGTGTCAGCATGGCAGGATTTCTCTCGCTCTGCCAGCTGATTGTGACAGCTCGCTGTCACAGATATGATGGGGTGATAACGGCTTTGACCCCCCCCCACTCCGTCTACGGGGAAAAAAAACGATGACGCTCACTTTAGTGCGACGGCAGTCTGTTATCAACGCAATCACCTCGCCGAGGAGGTGAGCGGTGACAACGTGGGAACGCGTTGACAGCCGCACAAGGCGAGGTGAGGGCCGGCGTAACGCGATGACGGCGCCGCCGCCGTTGCTTCCTTTGATGTGCTGACAGTCGCCATGGCAAGGTGCAGGGAGACAACACATGTCGCTCAATTAAAAATACCCACAATGGCCGCCGACGTGGCATTTGATGGACGGCGGCGCGCACAGGTTTAGCATCAAAGCATCGTCACGTGACGTGAAAACGTGTCTACCGGCTTGACTTGGTGGGAGTGTCACCGCAGCTTTGACTCCATCAATAAACACATTTTTTACACACGTCATTTTACACAATGAGAAGATTTATTTTTTTTCCTGGCAAACGCCCGCTTTAGGTTGACGGAATGCAAAGTGCCGAGTCAGCAGGTCCTGCACCCACCCTCCCCACGCTCACGCACGCACGCGCACGCACACATCAGGCCATTCAGCAGCAAAGCCGGCAAAAAGAAGCAGCACAAAAAGAGTGCTAAATGAATTTTTAAAGGAATAAAAATGTAGAAATGTGAGGGAGCGGAAAACGTTTGTTTTTTTTTTCTTTTACATCAAACTTTTAGTGTTGTGTTTGGCAGTGTCGTGTTCTAAGTGAGCATATTTCCTCACATAGCGGCCGGGTACGCTTGTTCAGGCAGCTGCAGAGAGTAGCAGCCGTTCATTAGAGGTAAGGCATTTATTTTTACAAATGCATGATTACACTTTCCTAAGAAAAGAGGGAACAAATATTCAAATTTAAAATAAATATTTAAAACATACAAAAAATATATACATTGCTTTTTTATTTTTTTCTGAAATATATTTGACATCATCCCCAAATAAACAACGGTTTTTAATAAGGGTGCACAATAATTATTGGGCCGATATGAGGGAATTATGACATCATACCAATAGATGGACCCGATAACCAATAACTAAAAAAAAAACAAAAAAAACGCTCCAATGAGGCGAGATTACCTGTACTGTGCGGGTAAGCAAATCAAGCACTCCTTTTTCTTCCTGGCTGTGACGTTACGGCCTGTCGTAACATCCCCTGAGCTCACTTGTAGACATTTCGCATGCTAGTTTGCTACCACGCCTGGGGCATTTTTTTGCCGTGTTGTTTGAAAAGTGCAAAAGGTTTGCCAGAGGCCTCCGTGGGGTCACACCGGCTGCTCAAACGTGTGCCCGAATACAGTGCACCTTGCTGGGCCACAGCAGGTGGCTCCCTTTCCCATGCATTCATTCATCTGTGGTGGGCCGCCACACATGGACATCACTCATAAACACATTTTCATGCATGTTGTCTGTCAGAGAATAAGCTCTCACAGGCGGCACCGTCTTGTTTGTGACATAAAAAAAATGGACAAAAAGAAGCGTTAATTTGTAGTTTAAAAAAAAAACAGAAAAAGCAGAGTTGATATTATTAATGTGTTTTTTCACGTATATGACCTAGCTGAGGTGAAATATACGCTAGATAACGTCTTAGCATATCTACATGTGTTTTACAAAATATCATCCTCTCATGTTTCACTCCGTGGCCCTCACTGGACACCCCTGCAGTGTGCATGTTGCTAAATGACACTTTCATAGCAGTTACACGAGGCACGCACTTTATAATATAAATCAAAGGTTAACACACACACGCACACACACACACACACACACACACGCACATGCAGGCTCACATTCATTTGCATTTTCATGCATGTTAAACAGAAATATTTTAAAAAAGCAAATAAATAAATAAATGAATAAATAAAGGGGCTACAATTCCCCCGGCGCCAGGCAAGGGGCCGCACCATACTGTCGCCCGAGTGGCCGCCTCATAAACATATTTCCAGCGGTCGACTGTACAGATCCTTTTTTGGCAAGCGCTCCACACATCGTGTAGCAGACACTCGCCCACCTGCCCGACGCAGATGGAGTCGAAATTAAAAAATCCCAAACACGGCTTAGACACGGCACATGCCAGGATGCTCGCGCGCACACACACACACACACACACACACACACACACACACACGCACACACACAATGTGGAGTGTCAGGGTTAACAGTGCTCCTGCAGGAAGACGACACACACTACGAGAGGATGCTGGCATCTAACAGCCCTTTAATAATAAATCTGCCACACACACACACACACACACACACACACATGCAAAGAAAGGTGTGTGTGTGTGTGTGTGTGTGTGTCTTTAATCAGTAGACTGATCCGTCTCTTTTAAGGTGGCCGCTCCAATTACTGTAAAAGTCATCGTGCTGCACATAACCACAAATATTGACACTTTATTGCACAACACATTTATGACATTTTGAAGGTCACCTCGTATATTAGGCCTCATCGCTCACAGCCGAGCCCGGGGAAGCATCTTCCGGCGATATCGATCCGCCCACTTTCTGACATGTTTTTTTTTTCTACCCCCCCCCAACCCCGTCTTTTCCATGCAAAGCGGATTGGCTGTCGGAGGCGTTAATGCGGGCGTCACAGGTGAGGCGCGTCGTAAACGAGCCCGTAAAGGTCGACGTCTTCGACGCCTTCGTTTAATTGCGCCTTCATCAGATTAGGCGTGTTTGGACTTTTATTCAAAAGGTTTCTGTGTTGACTGCATGATTTGGAGCAAGAAAACAAACCAGGCTTAAACCACCACAACAACATCGAGCGGAATCTCGGTTCTCATCATCATTCCCTTCCTAACGGTCTGACCAAAAACACAAACGTACCAAAAACCAAAACCAAATGCCTTATCGTACCCAAACCATGATGAAGGCGATCCTTTACCTATTGATTAGAACCAGTGATACCTTACTTATGCCGGTCAATTGGTTCCAGCCCCGACTTTGAAAAGTAGGATTCCTTATTTATAAATGTCATATCTTGGTAGTTAGGATAGTATAGAAAACCTGTTTACCACCTTCTAAAAATACTTTTTAACATGATTAGAGCCCTCGAGACATGAAATAACACCCCTATAGTCACCTTTACACTCCTATTACCCAATACTCTGTATAGTAGACATAATAAGAGAAAATAAGACATAGAAAACATAGAAAACCTGTTTACCACCTTCTAAATATGCTTTTTTTTAACATGATTAGAGCCTTCTACACATGAAATAGCATCCCTATAGTCACCTTTACACTCTTATTACCCAAGATAGTGGACATAATAACAGAAAATAACACATATAAGACAAAGAAGACCTGTTTACGAACTTCTAAATATATATTTTTCAAATATTATAGCCCTCTAAACATGAAATAACACTCCTATAGTCACCTTTACACTCTTATCACCAAAAATAGTAGACATAATAAGAGCAAATAAGACATAACACATAGAAAACCTGTTTACCACCTTCTAAATATTTTTTAACATGATTAGAGCCCTCTAAACATGAAATAACTCCCCTACAGTCACCCTTTTGCTCCGACTACCAATATAGTAGACATAACAGAAAATAAAGACATATTAGGCGTAGAAAACCTGTTTATAATCTTCTAAATGTGTTTTTTGACATCATCAGAGCCCTCTAAACATGAAATAACAGCCCTATAGTCACCTTTACACTCCTGTCACTTGTTTGATTTCAAGTCCATGGTGGTGGTGTTTGAAGGCAACATGACGGTACGAAATCCATGTGACGTAAGTGCAGCAACCGTGCCTCCTCGCCTGCCACCATGAGCACATAACTACAGTATTTCCGATAAGCAGTCTGAGATGAAGAGATGTGTCATATTTCATGTTTAGAAGATGTGTATTCATCTACATTTGACTGCAGCGTCAAAGCCGGCTGAGCAGACATCTGTTTTTTTAGTCGCACCTAATTCCTAAGTGTGTACCCCCCCCCCCGACCCCTCAAAAAAAGATAGAAAATACATAAATGGATCTTTAAATGTGACATTGGAAGCTCTTTCAAGCTGCCATCAATGTTCAAATCTGGTGAATTTATCATCTGTGAGCATGCGAGTGCAGAAGGAGCGAGGAAGTCCATGTTTAATTCACGTCTATCTGATCTGAGAGCAGCTCCTCTCCCCTCTGCCTTTACTGGTGTCACGCCGGCGTAATGGAACATGCCAGAACAAAGGCTCCCGGATCAGATTGGAGCAGAGTTGAACGGGCCATCTGGGAGGCAGGCTGAGTATCAGTCACTCCGCCGGCTGTCGGCTGCACTAGCAACACACACACGCTTGCTCCACGCTATCTGTGTGTGTGTGTGTGTGTGTGTGTGACTCCGCCTCCCTGCCTTACCTCCACCACAGGGACACCAGGGCATCCTCCATGACTGACTGACAAATATATAAATTGATCAAGATCTGACACCCTGCGTGTGCTTGTGTGTGTGTGTGTGTGTGTGTGTGTGCGTGTGACGACCACACCCTGCTCTCATTAATGGAGGAGGAAAACAACAACAGGACACCCTGCAACATCACCATGCTCCAGAATGTGACAGGTTCTAGAAGCCACGTGGTGGAATGGGATTGATGTGATAGAGTTATGTGACAGTATCCACACTCTACTTGATATGGACATGTTCTACAGTACATAGAACATGGAGACATAGAGCAAATGTACTTGTATTTATTTCAAACAGGGCTTTTTCTACAATGCATATTACATGCTAGAGCGGTTTTTACTTCACAATGCACTTGGATATGTCCATGTTTGACATCTTGTAGAACAGGGGTGGGCAAACTGCGGCCCGCCGAGCATCCTAATCCGGCCCACCGGGTGTTTCTAAATTCCTTTTTTTTAAACACAGAAGGTGTAGCCGGCAACGTGACTTGCTGTGCCGTTGTGGCTCGCTGGAGTCGCCGAAACAGTCCGATGAGATCTGTAGCTTGCAGACGAAAGCCACGTCAACACACACGACGCACAAACTAACCTCCCTACTGCACCGTGTGGGCATACAAACAAACATCCACACGCCATGTAGTCCTGTCGCAAGGCATGCTGGGTAGCCCGTGGTTCTCTTTCTCCCAACATTTGGCATTTTTGCTATCTTTTATTGTTCATAGTTGTTAGAGCTGGAGTACCCAGCATGCCTTGCGGGCATTTGGAAACAACAGTTTATATATAGACGGCCCCTCCGCCAAACCTTTTAACCCAATGTGGCCCGCGAGTCCAAGAGTTCTAGAATGGGTTTGATAAAGCATTTGCATAAAACATGTTCTTGAATGTGCTTATCATTGTATGTTCCAGAATGTTGTGTGGTTGAAGAGGACTAATACTGACTTGTATTTAACTTCGACTTGTTCTAGAGCTTAATATGACATGTTCTAGAATGCATTTAAATAGGGCAGATGTAGTTACATTGACTTACGGGAAGACATTCTATTCTAGAACACATCTTATATGCCACGTGTTCTAGACTGTTTTTGAATCTCATTAAGAGAACCTACTCCAGAATGGACTTGAATATGACCATGTTTGACATGTTCTAGAATGTGTACTACTAAGTCTTTACATAGGATAAGTTCTTGAATTCTATTCTTGAATGTGCTTATGATTGTATGTTCCAGAATGTATATAATGGTTCTAGAGTGTTTTCTAGAATGTGGTTGCATGGCGTGTTCATTTAGAATGTATTTAACATGAACTTGCTCTAGAATGTCAGCCATTTTGGATGGAGTTGAATATGCTATGTTCTAGAATGTATTCCAGTTGGGAAGATGTAGTTGTATTTTTTCAAGTTCTAGAAAGCATGTGGTATGTTCTGGAGTGTTTCTGAATGTAATGAAGAGAACCTGCTCTACAGTGGACTTGAATGTGACCATGCTTGACATGTTCTAGAACACGTTTTACGAAGCAAATACATCGGACACGTTCTTGAATCATGTGCTCCAGAATGTATGTGGTGTGTACTAGAGTGTGTTTGAGAATGTGCTGAAGACAGGAAGTGTTCTAGAATGCATTTAAATAGGGCAGGGTGCTGCATTGATTGCAAGTAGGGCACGTTCTAGAGAACAGGTGGCACTGTAGCAGGGACAGTCATGAACGTTAAATGTTGGAGAGCATCTGCTAGCTAGGACACGGCCTGGACCACATCGGGACGTGTTCTAGCGTGTGTTTAAATAGGAGTCATTTTTAGGGGAAGTTGAATGTGGCGTGTTCTAGAAGGCATGTAAGTAGGGCAGGGTCTTGACCCGTTCCAGGGACACGGTACATGGAAGTAGGACATTTTGTAGAACATATCCCACATAGGACACGTCTGCGGTGTCATGAATAGGATATGTCCTTGAATGGGTTGGAAAAGGAGGTTTCGGGTGTGCGTGATCTATGATAGACGTAAATATGGCGGCTTCCAGAGTCGATGCATGTTGATATGATATGGTTTTCCATGAAGACGCTTGAAAGATGACGACTTTTACGTTTGATTTTTGATTGGAATGTCTACAGGTCGCCTTTGAGTGTTTTCCATACAGTCATTCATTCATTCATTCATTCATTCATTCATTCATTCATGGCACCGAATCTACAGTACGTGTCTGATGTTTTAAGGCGCTAGCGTGTTCAAACTTGAATGCGACTTGCGTTAAAGAACCACACTTTAGGGTCCAGACGGGACCATCGATGCAGGACCTGTTTTATGCTCTATAAGTACGTTTCTAGTTCTTCATTCTAGAAATCACTTTCAGGAAATCAAAGTGTCATAAAAAATGTTTTGCTTTCTGCTCGTCCATTATTCTAATGCATCATGTGACCAAAATTGGACAGGAGAGGGAGGGAGGGGTGTGGGAATCAAAACATGGAGGGGGGGGGGGGGGCAAAATGTGATGACATCATTTGAAAGGCATTAGGCTTTTAAAAATGTGCCCAAGGGGTGGGGGGTGGGGAGCAAGATTTCCTTACGCCGGAGCAACACAACACCATCCGGCCTCTCGTACACACACACACACACACACACACGCACACGCACACGCACACCTACACACACACACAGTTGTTTTGATTTGGAGCGCTGCCATCTTTGTGCGCGTGCGGCGGGTGCGAGTTAATCAATTTGAGGTTTAGTTACACTGCTGACGCTCGCATTCCCGCCGCCGCGCCGATCTCCACGCACAGAATTTATTAAGCAAACAACAATTACCATTAAACGCCGCCGCATTAGTCGCCCGTTTACTGCCTGACAAGGACCACTTCTCCACATCCTCCGTCCTCGCCGAGGGCCGCTGTGATGTGTGGAGAAACTTCCACAAGCGGTCTTCTCTTATAGTTTCTCTCCGGGGGATGTGAGAACTCTCTGAGGTATCACAACAAGCCGAAGGCAGACGCTTGTGAAAGAAAAACGCACGGAGACGGAGACGGGGGGGGGGTTTGCAACGCTGCAAATTTCACACGGCGACGGCCGCCTCGCCGCCACTTCCTGTTTGACCCCGGCGAGGCGCGGGAAGACAGCCAAGGCGCGGCAAAAAAACAAAAAAAACAAAAGAAAAAAGCGAGCAAATAAATGGAAATAAAGGCGAGTTGTTGTTTGGCAGATGAAAACAGAACGCGGCGGTAAACAGGGGCACCAGATGTTCTTTGATGTTAATAATGGCATTTATTATTAATATTAATTAGACCGCACTCAGCAATACATTTGGGCCATTTCCAAGTCAATTAAGCAAAATGGCATTCGGGAGATGTTGAGACGACATTTTAAGGCAGGTGTTCGCTCCCCCCCACCGCACCCCCCTGCACCACCACAGCCCCCCTTCCTTCCCTTAATAAAACATTTTTGCAGCTCCTGAAAAACGACCCATTTTTTAGGCAGATTTGATTTATTTTGCCTTTGTTTGTGAGCACGCACACACACACACACACACACACACACACACACACACACACACACACACACATTCAAGCGTATCCTGAGGATGGCCTTTAAGTAAAGTGTGCATTTATTTCATTTAAAATAGAACGGCAGTGATTGTGCTAATGGTCCAGGAAATAGACCGGTCCAAATTGAGCTTCATCCTGATTACGACCATCACCGTGATGATAATGAAAGGACTACCTTCCGCTTCACCAACAACATGAGCGCCACCGAGTGTGCTTTTACCCTGAAGCACCAGGGAGGGCGCCAACACGCACTGTGAAAGTCAGTTTCCGTGTAGTAGGATTCCTTATTTAAAAATGGGCATAGAAAACTTTCTAAATATGCTTTTTAACATTATTAGAGCCCTCTACACATGAAATAACACCCCTATAGTCACACCTTTACACTCCTATTACCCAATACACTAGGTCCCCAACTTACGAACACCCGACTAGCGAACATTCGCGGATACGAACACAAGCTGACTGGTCTATATTTTATTTCATTTTGCCTTGTAGTAACTCAATCAGTATTTCTACTGCTACTGTACATGCTTGACCAGTAGAGGGCGCTGTGACACTGCTAATGCAGCCTGAGAGCTAATGAGACCAACAGAGGAAGAGTTAGACTGGGGAGATACAGTGTAAAGCTAAATGGAAAGCTAAATGATACAACCCGGACAGAGCGTGTGATTAAAGTTTATGAAGAGTTAATAGGCCTGCTTAATTCTACACCACCCACAGAACACTACCTCTTTTAGAAGAGTCTAACCACCACCACCATTTGTCCTTTTTTTCAATATCTCCTCCTCCTCCTCCACAACGATGTATGCTCGACCACTCCTCTTCAAAGGTAAATAACATTTATCACTACGTATTATTATATCACTTTTATTATTGTTTTTTTCATTCATTATCCTGGTTTAATATTACTACTGCATCCAAACTCATATTTACATACATACACATGTACTGTATATGTATGCACGTACATGTAGTACCTATATCATTAGTAATAACATACATACACATATACTGTATATGTATACACGTACATGTAGTACCTATATCATTGCTAATATTACCTTTTACCCTACTTAAGAACAATTCGACATAAGAACGATCGTCTGGAACCAATTGTGTTTGTAAGTTGGGGACTTAGTGTATAGTAGACATAGTCACAGAAAATAACAAATATCAGGCATAGAAAACCTGTGTATGACCTTTTAAATACTGTTCTTAACATTACAGTATTAGAGCCCTCCAGACATGAAATAACACCCCTATAGTCACCTTTACTCTCCTATTACCCAATATAGTCGACATAATAAGAGAAATCAAGACGTATCAGGCAAGACAAAAACCTGTTTACAACCTTCTAAATATGCTTTTTAACATTATTAGAGCCCTCTACACATGAAATAACACCCCTATAGTCACCTTTACACTCTTATTACCCAATATAGTAGACATAATAAGAGAAAATAAGACATAAATAAGACTCACCTATGTTAGCATTGGGACAGTTATTTTTTTTTCACTTCCTGTTGTGTACAGGACTTCCTGTGGTGGCTATTGTCTCATCAATGTAACATTACTGACACCTAGTGACCAGTGTAGAATACTACATCGCAACATCTTTGAATGCATCTTCTGAATGCCTGATTTGTATTTTACTACATTTGTTTTCCATTTTCATACTTGCAAATGCTTCATTTAGGCAAACAAAAACATGTACAAATTGCTTAAATATGGATTTTTAAAAACTAATAATAGGTTGTATTTGACCACAAAACAGCACGATTCATTTGAAAAAGCAAAGTGGATGAGGGAGGATGAGGGATGATGAGGGATGATGAGGTATGATGAGAGATGATCGTATTCTGCCAGAGAATAAGAAGACGTAGCAGGAGTGATCATACATATTACATACTGTATACATTTAGCCAGTACTCAGACCCCTCTAGATCACACTTATTTTCATAAAGGAACTCCAGTGAGGAGATCGCTCATCTCAACGAGCAGCGGGTGCTGCTCTGGGCCCCCCCCCCAAAGCACTCCCAGGAGGCTCTGTCTCGTTTGTGACATTACAAACAATCCATTTGTATTTCTACATTTATATTTGTTTAGCGTTTCGTCTTTTTTTTACCTACTTTTTACTAAAGCGTCATGGCTGATTATGTAAATTTGATGACTACATGACTACGTCATTACGTCACCCCCCCAACTGACACACACCTCTTGGACTGGTGTGTGTGTGTGTGTGTTCATGCATGCTCTGCTATTGGCGAGGGGTGTTTTTTTGTTCCCCTCATGGCGGGGGCTGCGGTGGCGTACGAGAGTACATTAACAATCTGCGCGTTCATTTGTCAGCGTGCACGACTTGGACGGCGCGGCGCGGCACGGCTGCACTTTCCAACGCTGAGAATTAATGAACGCGCCGCGCCTCGCAACAAACATGCACCTGTGCCGCAGAGATGCTAATCACTAACATTTATATTTATTAGCCGGCCCCCGCTTCCAAAACTGCACACACTTGTGGAAGTGGGGGTGCGGGAGAAGAAGAAGAAGAATGGGAGGAGAGAATTTTTTCATTGTATTTTTTTAAATGAAGCTCATGAAAAGTGCCTTGCTTGGTAAAAGTGTGTGTTTTTGCGCATGGGAGGGGTAGGTGTGTGCTGACATGATGATACCAGCATCACCACTGCAAGTCAACGTGGTGGCAACCACAGTAACACCACTCCTCCTCTTCCCTTCATTTGGATGCTGTTCTAACCCCCCCCCCCCAACAGAAGGTGGCTCTCCCAGTCGGTGAAGGCGACGCCACGGCCCAGCCAGAGGAGGAAGAGGAATGATGCCATAAGTTACTGCCTGGCACGGACCCACCTTTGTTCCTCCTGTACAACCCTCAAATCCACCCCCATCCCCATGCCCCCATGCCCGCCACCCCCACCACCACAGTGATTCAGGCATCAAAGAGCACTGGGAAAAGACACACACTCTTCAACCTGAGGGTAACTTTATCATTGCACCACGATGATCACGCTGTGGATGGTGCCTGTGTGTATGTGTGTGTGCGCGTGCACGTGTGTGTGCGCGTGCACGTGTGTGTGTCCACCACTCCATGAGAGAATGGAGGCAGATGGGGACAGAGGTGTGTCTCTCTTTTAGGACGGGAAGATCAATTGCTAATGTGTTTTTCTACACACGGACACACTCTAGCCAGTCAAGTGTGTGTGCATGTGTGCGTGTGTGTGTGTGTGTGTGTGTGTGTGCGTGCGTGTGCGCCAGAGTGTATTCATCACGCCGCCCTCTCAGTCTGCGTTGGCAGGAAGTTGTGTGGTTACCATTAGTGAAGGATGACTAGGTGTCTGTCTCTCTGTCACTGCTAGGCTGCTGGATGTGTAGGGAAGGAGGCAGGAAATGAAGGGACAAGGGAAGGAAAAGGAAATGAGGAGGAAAGGGAAAGGAGAGGAAGCCAAGATAAAAGGACAAGGAAAGAACAGTAAAAGACAAACTCAAACCAAGAATAGGGAAAGGAAAGATGAAGGGAAGAATGGAACTGTTTGGACGAGGACAAGGGAACAAAGGGAACATAAAGGAAAATAAAACTATGAGAAAAAGTCCAGGAAATAAAAAGGACATTAAGTAAAATGTATAAGAAAAGGAAAGGGAAATGTTAATTGAGGAAAGTGATGAGGAAAGGAAAGGACAGTAAAAGAAAAGAAAAACTTTCAACCAAGAAAAGGGAAAGTAAGGAGGGAGGGAAGAATGGAAATGTTTGGACAAGGAAAAGGAAACAATTGGAATGTAAAGGAAAAGAAAAGGAGGAGAAATGGCAGGAAAGGAAAGAAACACGTTCACTGATGAAAGTGATGAGGAAAAGGAAAGGGCAGTAAAGGAAAAGGAAAGTCGAGGGAGTAAAAGTAAGTTGAGGAACTTGAGAGGAATCAAAAAAGCATGCAAAAGAAACAAAAAAAGAAAAGCAAGAGGTAGATAGGATAGGATAGGAAGAAAATGAAGCATGTTTGCATCATTTAAAGGTATAGAAATGCACACACACACACACACACACACACACACACACACACACACAGCTTTCATGTGTGTCATTCACAAAGTAAAGACAAGACGTTGATGCACGGCCCTACGTGGCTTCTTTAACGCCGAGCAGCGTCACGCGCCTCCATGAGAACACATTGATTTCCTATTCACTGCAGCTCCTGTTAAATCAACAGCACACACAATGGGCCAATCAGAGAGCTGCACCACGCTCCACCGCAACGCACGCTACAGTAAAACCACAATGACGACTACACACACACACGCGCACGCACGCGTTAGCGTCCGCGCCAGCTACGCATCATCATTAGCATGCGCTAATTATCACGGGCTGATCGATAGTTCACGTTAAAGACATGTGACCACAAGATGCCACGTGCACTTCCTGCTACTGTCTGCTTCCCGCCATGCGTGCACTATGTGTGTGTGTGTGTGTGTGTGTGTGTGTGTGTGTGTGTGTGTTGTCTGGCTGGGCAGTAAATCCAAGGCACAAGGACACGTTGCTTCTCCTCTTCTATGAACTTGTCCAATGTCTGGCAAAATGAAATAAAAAGATTTATACTGCCTGAACAAACCGGACACCTCTGCTTATGTGTGTGTGTGTGTGTGTGTGTGTGTGTGTGTATGTGCACAAACTATAGTGGCAAACTCCCACATGACTTGTGTGCGTTTTGACAAAGGGGGCGGAGCTACTGACAAGCGGTGCGGCGTCTCAATAAACAAACGTGAAAACATGTTAAATCACGGCCGGTGAGGGAAGAGTTAAACGCTGCAGGCCTGCTGCCTCCGGCCATTGTGCAACACGCACACACACACACATGCACGCACACAGTCATTGAGATGCACACACACACGCACAGTGCCCATTAAAGAGCACGCTCTGTCCCACTCGCATCATTTTAATTTGTTATGAAGGTCATTGACAGCAAGTAATAATCACCATTGGGGATCTAACAATTTGCCATTTCTGAACATTGAGGCGCTGATGACTCAACTATTAATAGACTGTAGCCCCCCCCCACTCGCTGTCCACCCCCCTCCAACGCCACAGCCCCCACACACACTGTCCTCTTAAATAATTAGAAACCATTAACCTTATTTTGTGCTCTGAAACACACACACACACACACACACACACACATGCAGTCACGCCTTAAATAATGTTGATGGTGTTGTTTCATCTGCAGTGAGAGCACATGACCTGCAGGGGGGGTGAGAGTGTGTGTGCGTGAGACAAGAAGTCATTAGTCTTGTCGTGCTTGGCTTTAAAATGTTCACTCTGATTTGCTTCAGTCCGCGCTGATGAATTAAGCACATCTTCCCCGCACAATGCTGACTTTTCTTTGCGGAGAAACTCATTTAGCGCGAGCGTCGGACGCAAGCAAATAAGTCTTAAGCTCTATTTTTATCCGCCGTTTGTTCTGTTTTTTTTTGTTTGTTTTTTTTTAAGTGATCGTCAGCTTTCGGGCCGCGCAGTCGGACTTCTTTATCTGTGTGAGGCTCAACAACTCAAGACTAATTACAAATTAATCTGCACACGGATATCTGCGGCGTTTATTTCGAGAGCGTGCGCAGAGGCGGGCGGGCGGGCCGCAGACAAAACCCAGAAGAGACATCGGCCCGTAATTGCCTGCTCGCCGAATCCACGCAGCAACATCAGGCTGGCGATTGTGCAGATGAATAATTGATCGCTAGCCCGATAGCACCAAGGGGGCTCCGCTTTGGGGTCCCTCCTTAGGGGCGGGCGGGTCTGCTGTTGTACTCATGCAGAAGGTCAAGTAGCCCCGCCGTGGGAACCCGAACACAAAGTACTTTTTACGCCTGCAGGAACATTCCTGACTTTTTTTATTTGTAATGAAAACATTGACAAACGTCAGTTTATTATGAAAGGTAGCGGACGATGTGTCACCGTCAGATCACGTTTCAGGATTTGACCAGCATCACGATTGGCTGGGAGAGGTCCCATGGTCCCACTGCCTCAGGGTGGGGCGTTCAGGGTCAGCTTCAAACATGAGTCTTTGGGAGTCAGCTGGAGTCTGATTGGACCTTGAGCTAGAACTGGATCCACCTGGCCCACTGACTGATACAGTATTTTAACCCCCCCAACCCCTCCCACCCTTGTGTGTGACAGAGAGATATACTGTATATATACTGTATATAGAGAGAGAGAGAGAGAGAGAGTCAGATCGGACCACCGCTTAGCTTCCTGCTGGGAAAATCAGCTTTGATTTGTTGCCTGCTAGCCGTGCTATGTCGCTATCTATTACTCACCGTGTCTGTACAGGCGGCCCCCAACCCCCAACCCCCAACACACACACACACACACACGCACACATCCCGTCCCCGCGGCAGGGAACCTCTGGGCACCTTGACTGTCGTTGAACTGCTGGTGGCACGCGGCGGCTGAGGAAATGGGTCATTAAATCTGACTAACCGGGGCCAGCCCCCCCGGTGGCCTGGATCTGTTTCCAATCAGATAGACTTCTCTTACATGAGAGGCGGCGAGGAAGCCGGTGGAGCAGCCCAAAGCGGACATTAGTGTCGGTGCAGCCCCGCTCTTCTAATAGCCACAGCTAACAAGGACCGCTGGACTTGTTTCTGCTTTTGTTTGTGCGCGGTCCTCCCAAAGGAGCTCTTCCTCTGCACTCCTCTCGTGGAACGTTCCCACACACCTGTTCCATCCAGGCCACTTCAATATAGAGAATTCTTTTAGTTTTACAGGCAGAAAACTATGAGAAATAATTCTAAATGAGGCAAGGATGGAAGTTATTGTTGATGCTGACCACCCGTGCATCCTGCTCAGATGGAATCCACCTACTTTATACTGTATGATACCATATGATACCATACGATACCATATGATACAGTACAGGGCAAATGGACACCGGTAGTTTGCCATGTGCAATATTGTATGAAAAAAAATCCCAGAATTTTGGCAAAAATTTCAATGAAAAACTGAATTATACAAAATCTGAGCCTGGGAAAACCGTCCTATAGGTTCTTCCTAAGTAAGTACTTAAGTAACTCGTTTCTGTAAAGGCTTGGTTCAATCTATGTGCAAACTAACCTAAACCTAAACACTGCAGATATTGTAGCCTTCAGCAAACTAAACGTACGTGTCCTTGTAAACATTCAAGACGGTTTAGGCTCGTCCAACGTCCTTGTGTTTGGCCACATCACACGGCAGGTCAATTCCAATTTTTTTGGCTCATATGTGATCTGTATCTGATTTCTTTATGTCAGTGTGAACAGTACAATTCTGTTTTTTTAAATGTGATTCAGGCCTCGTTCGTATATAGATATAAATCCGATATGCATCCCGTTTACTGCAGTCTGAACGTCGGGGTCGCGTATATCTGACCTGTACGTCATCAAAGGGACTGCTTTGCCGTGCAAAACTTGGGGAAAAAGTACTCACAGATGTCGGCAAAAGTTGTACTTGTCATCCAAAAATGACTGTCAGTGAAGCGGCTTCTCTAAGTTCCCATCTTTTCATGGTGGGTGGATGTGCGGGTCCCCATGGTCCTAGGAGCTAAGTTGTTGAGGGCTTTTATGCCCCTGCTAGGACCAACGAAGACAAGCAGCTCCGAGGTGAGGGACCAGACCAAAGCTAACTCAAATAGACCCTATGATGAGCAACATATATGAACTAAAGTTTCCCTCGCTGGGACACGGATGGGGCCAAGCATGGAGTTGGGGCACAATGGCGAGCATCTGGTTGCCAGGCCCGGCCCGACACATGGGTCCCTCCTCCAATGATTCTCACCACTCGTAGGATGAGTTGTGTGGCACCTTGGCGGTCCGATCCTCGGCTGCAGCAGATTGCCAGTAGGAGGCCTCGGGGAAGAGCCAGGACACATTGGAGAGACAATTGTGCCGAAAGGCAAAGCTCTCAATTTAGTGGGTGATCTACATTCCTACCCTTACCCTTGCTCATGAACTTTGAGTAGCGACCCAAAGGACAACATGGTGGGTACAAGCGGCCGAAAGGAGTTTCCTCCGTAGGGTGGCTGGGCTCTCCCTTAGAAATAAGGTGAGAAGGTGAGAAGGACTGTCATCCAGGAGACACTCAAAGTAGGAGTGCTGCTCCTCCGCATTGAGAGGAGCCAGATGAGGTGGCTCGGCCATTTGGTCAGGATGCCTCCCAGACGCCTCCCTGGGGAGGTGTTCAGGGTATGAGGCCTCGGGGAAGACCGAGGACATGTTGGAGAGACTATGTCCCTCAACTGGCCTGGGAACGCCTTGGGATTCGCCGGGAGGAGCTGGACAAGGTTGCCGTAGAGAGGGAAGTCTGGCCTTCCCTGCTTAGGCTGCTGACCCTGAGACCCGACCTTGGATAAGTGGAAGAAGATGGATGCATGGAAAAAGAAGCACAAAAGCTTTGAAACTGCCACAAATGCGCCAGGACTGAGACGCAATGTTTACGTCCATAAACACACCCACGTGCGTGTGTTTTGTGCGCATGCACGTGACGTCCCCACGCATTGCGTTGACATTACACACAAATACAAATACAAGTTGCACTTTTTGGATAATGTGAACAATGACATAAAAAGACTAGAATTTAAAAAAAAATCCAAACGGGGAATGGATGTTTTTAACCTTCACCAAACTAAACGTCTGAGACATTTAGAGTCTCGGTGACTCAGCTTCCATGTTTTTGTCAACACCGAAGCCAATCTGAAGTCTGGGCAAAGACGGACTAACAGAACGTAACGACGTAAAAGAAGGTGGCGGCCCAGGCCGCTTAGCACGTAAGACAAAAGTAGCTGCGATGACGAAAGCGTTCCCGAGGCCTCTGTGACTTTTTCAGCGCGACACAAAAGGGCAGACGTTTGCTACAAAAGGTAAATAATTCAAATGTTAGCCTGGGGAGAATCTTCGATTTGTCCTTTAGCGAGATGCTAACACGTCACCTCCTCCCTCCTCCCACACACGTTTCCTCTTTTGACTGGCCTTCAAATACTTCTATATGATTATGATGATGATGATGATTATTATTAAATATTACTGTGCTCACTTGTTGACTTTATCTCTGCCCGAGTCTCATTGCTGCTTTTGTTCTTTCCAGAGAATAAGATAAATGAAGGAGGTACATTTGGTGCACCTGTAGCCCCCCCCTCTCCATCCCATCGCCACTCGCCCCCTCCCCTCCTCCCGATAAGGGATTTCATTAACGTGAGAATGCTTGGGCTGAAAGAAACATAATTGCTTCGGTGTTGTTGTCCTCTCTGCCGCCGACGCCCTAATTTCCTCCTCGCCTTACTCTTGACTGTTAAGTGATCATTATATCAACACGGGGGAGGGGCCAAGGGTAAAGTATTGACAAACTGCGGTCACGTTCATGTGTGTGTGTGTGTGTGTGTGTGCGGGGGAAGAAACACTCCAAATAAAAGCAAGTAGCCGTGGGGTGGGGGGGCTAATGGCGCGCCAGCAAGGACGTGAAGTGATATGATCAATCGGGAAAGATCACAGCGTCCGCTAATAATTTAAACACGGCGGTCCTGGCTTGCTGCCCCCCTCCCCCCCGATGGATAACAGTATGTAAAAGATACATAATTTGGGGACTTGCCATTTACACAGCATTGCACCTGAAAGGCGGCCGGCATAATAGACACTTTCAAATGTCAGCACACCCAGTAAGTAAGAGAGACGGCTTGACCGGCAGAATCTTAATTAGACTTCCTGGACCGCCGTCTGGCACCTGCACGTGCACGCTCATCTGTCTGTCTGTGCACGTGTGTGTGTGTGTGTGCACTCTGGCTGACACAGACACACAAATGGGCTCATTTGAATGCACACGCAAACGTACAAGAGGAGATTTTGTGACACTTTGTGAAACCCTTTTAACCGCACACTTGATAGATACACACACACGCACACACACACACACGCACACGCACACACGCACACACACACACACACGCTCACACACACAGCATTGTTTTGGTCACCATTGTGACACAATTATGTTTGGGCAACTGGACACTATAGAGTTACACAGGCCCCACCCCCAGCCATATTGACACCCTAAGGAAAATCTTATTTGGAGTCCCCCCCATTCCAAAATGACTGTATCCCGATGCCACCTTCTTTCTTTAACTCGCTCTCGATTCATATTCCAATTTTACCTTGTACGTACTTTGCGCATTTGCAGAGAATGCGGCCCCCTGGGCAAAAGAAGATCCCCACCCCACCGAGAGTGAATACGCGCCACCATGCCGACTGTCAAGGTTTCCCACAGGATGACGTGGAAGATTTTCCACTGAGGGCTGCATTTAGAAAAATTCCACTTTGATACATTTTGAACATTAAAGATGCTAAAAGCAAGCCAATGTAGGTGAAAATATGCTAACTATCTCAGAAAAACATCCACACTTGCTTTGTGCTGTCGGTGACAAAGCAAATTATGTACACTTTTTTCTACACCCCAGATTTCGGATAATCCAATTTTGGATGAAAATTTTTGCAAAAATGTTGCCTCGTACAATTTGAACATAACAAACTAGTCTGTTTGCCCTGCACTGGATTGTCCCGCGAAAGAAGTGGCCAAACAAAGCACCTACGCGTTGCTGACTCACCGGAATGAGTTGCGAGTGGCAGCAATCTGATAACGTAGAGGAACACTAGGAAATTCCCTCTCGCCAGAATAAATCCATTCCTCATTTAGAATTATTTGACATTGTTTTATGCATGTCAAACCATAGTTATTCTCAATGAAATGCATTTTTGTTCATAATTTTAGGTGTCTGATAACTTGCTTTGGTTTTTGTACGTTTCGGTTTTCATCTGACCTTCTGGAGTGCATTAATACCAAAAATCGAGATACCACCGTATCTCATAATATATCTCATTAATATTGAATTAATTTCATTTTTAGAATATGCCAAGGGCCAATAAAAGACACGCTGTGGGTCCAAAAATGGCCCCCGGGGCCGCATTTTGGATGTGCCTGTTGTAGGAGATAACGTGAGAAGTAATAATCTGATCCAGGTCCGCCATCAGCGCTCTACAGAGTGTAAAGGCAGCGTGTTAAGTCACATCTTAACTGGCATACAAGTTAAGCAGCATTAATAGCATTCCTTTTTCCCCTTCAAAGGCTTTCATTTTCTTTTTTTTCCTCCAAAAGCTCACCTTTTCCAAGTTTATACTCTGAAAGCTTTCCTTTTCCTTTTTTCTTCCAAAACCTTCCCATTTCCTTCCTTATACTCCAAATGCTTTCCTTTTCCTTTTTTCCAAAAGCTTTCATTTTCTTTTTATTTTCCCAAAAGCTTTCCCTTTCCGCCTCCAAAAGCGTTCCTCTTTCTTTTTTCCCTCTCCAAAATATTTCTCTAAAATTCCAAACTCCACAGTCCCTTGACGGGTGTGACATTTGCAATAATCCCGGCGTACGCACGCAGCATGTAACTTTGGATTTAGTGACACTGGTGTGTAACTGCAACCTAAACGTGTGTAGTGTAGAAAACAACACACACACTTGTGCGATGAAAGGATCTCATGCTATCATTTGTCTTGTGTGGATGAACGTCCACACAATAAAGGTATAGAAAGGCGCACATCACACATCACTATTGTGTGAGGAGCAGCTGCACACTTTATATCTGTCTTCATATCCTCAGCATGTACGCACACACGCACACACGCGCACACACGCAGGCATTCCAACATCAGTGCAATTAGACCCCCCCACCCCATTCAACCTTAATTTCACGCCTCCAGCTGACCAGGGGCGCGCACGTCTACGTGGTGTTGGTGAAGGTTCTGGAAAGGCGTGTATAGGATTTACCTATCTATCTCGCCGCAGACCTGGCTGTTGAGCCGCAGCCAGCGCCACATGATTGTGTTAATTAATCTGCCATTGTGCGCGCGGGGAACAGCTGCACGGGCTCTTGTGGCGGCGCTGTCAAAGCAAAACAATGCCATGTTAAGCTTCCCCCACTGAATCTTCCATTACAAAGGAGCCGGCACAACGGGGCTAAATTCATAAATCCACAGATCAATTTTTACCAGCACTAATGTCTGACCTTTAAAGCGAAAGGAGGGGGGGTGTTGCTGTTTTTTTACATGCTTCATTTAGGACTGAAATATGGTCAGATATGTGATACCTCGGATTTAGTCCAAATACACCATCCTCCCTCCCCCCCTCCTCCTCCAGCCTGGAAGACAAACACAGTCAAGTGATGGAGGAGGGATGAAGGTAACATTAGCACACGCACGCACGCACGCACGCACACACACACACACACACACACACACACACACACACACACAGCAGCTCAAACAAAACCCAATTAGCAGGAATTCATCAATCAATCATTATGGATGTGAAGTAGAGAGAGAACAACACTTCATTCACAAAGCGTCATATCAATTGACCAAAATCATATTGATGTACTTTCTGCTTTTATAAATATAGAAATATGTAAATATACACTTTCTTTGCCGATCAATCCGGTGGAAAATGCTGACTTTGGATCGATGTTGCCAGAAAGGCATTGGTTTAATAATGTGCTTATTGTTAATGTGCTTGTACGGAGAACACTTTCTAATATTTTCATGCTCTCAAATCACTAAAAGAAAAAATACAGAAAAAAACCCACACAGAATAAACAACTTGTTACATGACTAACACTGGGTAACAACAAGTAATACAGTAGAGTGTAATAAGTGGCCCAGATGAATCAGTCATATTTATACCTATTGATATTTTGATAGCACTGCCTAAGACATGGATGGATGGATGGATGGATGGATGGATGGATAGATAGATAGATAGATAGATAGATAGATAGATAGATAGATAGATAGATAGATAGATAGATAGATAGATACATGAACGGGCAGACAGGTACAGGAGATAGACAGACCCATACATAGAGAGAGGGAGGAATGGACACACAGAGGGACAGATTGACATACACAGTAGACGGAGAGAAGGACGGATGGCTGGATGGATGGACAGACGACATATACAGTAGAGAGATGGACTGACAGGTAATAGATGGTGGGAGGGACGGATGGATGAATAGACAGTACAGCAGATAGGCGGATGGACGGACAGATACACTAGACCAGGGGTCACCAAGGTTTGTCCTTGTGAGAGCTACTTTTACAAAATGAAAATGGCCAAGAGCTACTCATTTTTGTAACATTTATTTTCAGAGCTTATTTTAAAGCCAAACAAAGCAAATATGCTTGTTTTACCAGAACATGAACAAAATGCTGGTGTCCACAACTCACATGTTGTATTTCACAATGCATTTCTTTCTACTCTTCTTTCATTATTAACTGGAAACCTGAATGAAAAGCAGGCTTGCGGGCACCTCGTGTGGTCGTGGGGGCTACCTGGTGCCCGTGGGCACCACGTTGGTGACCCCTGCACTAGCCAGATGTACGGACAGACAGACAGATGCAATAGATAGACAGCTAGATAGACAGATAGAGGGATGGGCGGACAGACAGACACAGTAGATAGATAGACTAATGGACAGACTGAACGAGAGAAAGATAAATAGGTAGCTAGACAGACAGATAGATGGATCATTGAAGAGCTAATATAAGCAATAAGAAGTGTTCATTTAGTGGAAAATGAAAGTAAAAAGTAAATAAACGTCCATCATGTTTGTAATGAATGTGCCACTAACAGACTTCCTAAATGAGTTCATCAACTTCTCTGAATGTTTCACTCGCTGGCGTTTGTCTTTGTGTGCGAGACTCCGGGATGTCTTGACAAGGTGGCGGGTGGCGTGCCCCCCCTCACACCTTTCTGGTGGAAGGCATGGCCTTGGTGCACACTTGGCACTCGCCGAGAGATGGTGATGCACCCCGAGACAAAAAAAAAAATAAAAAAAAAAGGAAAAGAAAATCATCAAGATGCCTGGCGCTCATCTCGCTCTGCAGCCGAGGCCTTCTGTCTCGCGGAAAAGACTCCAAGAGCCTGCTGAGCGCGCGGGACGAGAGTGAAGGGGGTGGGTGCATGCACACATTTACATGGGGGGGACATACGGGACATGTCCGCATGGACATGTTGAAGTGTTTTTACTTTTTTTAGGGAGAACAGAAGCAACTTAAAGCCACAAATGAAGGCGAGTCAAAGACGTTCCTCCGAGTTGCCAACAGCAGCCAGCGTCGCCGAGCCAAATTTGCGAGCAGCGACACTGAATAATGGCAGTGAATTCCAAATCACGGCACAAATGTTCTTTTGTGACTTCTTGGACTCCAAAAACTTGAGCGTGAAGGTTTGCAGATGGCGGCGAGGGCGACGCCGCGCTAGTCGGCAGCGCCGGAGTGACGCGTCTCACCTGTCCAACACGCCGAGACATCAGCTGGTGCGTTTGCCGCAACGCTGAGCAGAGCGCAGGTTTTGACGCCCGCGTACTTGACGGGCGGCAAAGCAGATTCTTGGGGGTGATGTCCTGTCATCTCCCCGTCCCTCACGGCCATGTTTTCTATTCACAGCTGAAATGTTACAGAGGGCGTATCAAATTGCAAGAAGGACTTTTTTCCCCCTTCCTCCTGTGTGCTGCCTGATTGTCGGAGTACAGAAATAATCGTCATGGAAATAGATCCCATTGACAATGTGCCATGTTCATACTGTGAGCAGCTTGCGCCTGGTGAACATAATCCAGAAACGTCCTCCAAAAACTTCCCTACACAAACTTTCCCTCATCCTCTCTTTGCCCTTCTCTCCAACAAGACGGCGTGGAGGGGGAGTTGGGGGGCGCCAGCGGGACCAAAGACAAAATCCCGTGTTGTCAAGGAGCAGCAGAACAGGTTGGATTCAGGATCAGGAAGGACTGAGGATCGACCAAAAGAGCCTGCGTTCCTCATCTCTGTGTCAAATGGGGAATACCTGCTTGTGCTGCAGCAGCACGATTACACCTCACCTACAAGCTCTGCCAGGAGAGCTGGCATTTGGACCGCCGCCCCCTTCCCGGCGAGGGTGGC
Source organism: Dunckerocampus dactyliophorus (assembly GCF_027744805.1). NCBI lineage: Eukaryota > Metazoa > Chordata > Actinopteri > Syngnathiformes > Syngnathidae > Dunckerocampus > Dunckerocampus dactyliophorus. Next base: position 38,863,054 of record NC_072821.1, read on the forward strand.
TCGTGGCTTAGCCTCCACTTAGCCTCCGCGTCTTAAGATGAAACAGGAACCAGGAGGACCACGAGGGACGACATGAGACTGTCTTGGACAAACCTGTGTCCTCTGGGGGGGAAGGAGATCACCGCTGAGAGATGGATAGAGGGCGACAAACTTTTTGTTTGCTTGGTGAGAGAGAGGAAAAATAAGACAGCGATGCCAGAAGTAGAAGGACGAGGAAGATCTCCAGTTACGTGCAGGCATCTGAGGCCTAATCCAAGTTGGGAATAACTGCAATCTTGAGAGAGACATGCACAAACAACCTAATCACCAGCATAAACATATGCAGCGTTCGCTGCAGGGTAGATTAAAAAAAGTATGGGGGGGTGGAAGACGCATCAAGCACATGTTCAGGTCCGCACGGGAACGCTACCTGAGGCTGTCGCATTCAGGAGGTGTTACTCTAATAAGACGACGCCGCCATGACACGCACATTAACACGTCTTCTTTTGTTGCCTTCCCTCAAACAAACACCTTTGCTAATTTGGAGACAAAACATCCGCCGCCCTCGTCTTCCAATCAGCAGCACCCCAGCCCCCCACTCCGTGCTAAATTAAAGGAAGGGTGGGGGGCAATAAGTGTAAAGCGTCAAAATCGCAATTGCGTCGCATCTTGCAAAACCAACACTTAGCTTTGTTACCAAGACAACTGAGACAATGTGATTGGCGCCGCGTCGTCTGGACTTGCTCCATGACGCGTGAGCGGCTTAAGAGCAGATCTAGAGGCGGGAACGCACAGACTCAGCCCTCAGCCATCGCGGATTGAAGATAGTCCGGCAAAGCACATTTGCATGCGACACCTTGCCAAGGAGTTAAGCTCGGCAGGGCTCGCGTCGTCTGCACATGTGCACACTGCGCTTTGGACTCAGCACTTATGTTTAAGTCGCGATAAGCCCGCTGTGATGCTGCTTGCGAGGCTCAGCCCAGCCAGCGACAGCAGAACTAGGATTTAACGTTCCTATTTAATACATCTATCTGGGAAAACAATGATACATCCTCCGTCCCGGCGCCATCCACGGCCACCAAATGAATTCAGCGCGGAAGCTAATTAATCCGTAAAGGTTTCATGTCTTAATCCCCAAAGTCAAGGGGGTCATTGTCCTCACAAATGAGGTCAGCGTCGCTCCCGGCGGAAATAAAGAGCACAACACGGAGAGAAGAGGGAGGAAGCTCAGACGTGAGGTGATCCTGTGGCAGGAGGCATGGCAGCAGAGGGAATATCAAGTCCATATTTGATAAGCAAGGACTGTATTCCAGGAGGTTCTGTTACAGAGCCACGCATGGACCTGGAACACAACTAAGACCAGAATGTTCTGTGTCTGGCTTGGCAACATTTTACAAATTGACAAATAGGGGAAAAGGATTAGATGTTTGCCAAGATTCTGCACAGAGACCTTCTGAGCCAGGTGGATGAAAAGGTCCATGGCAACTGTCAACAGGGCGAGTCAGAAAAGAAGCATCACGCAGGACCGCCGCCGTGACGCAGGCCTCCGTCTGGTGGGATGACAGGCAGGGATGTGCCACACATGGCAGCACCATCCCGCCTGACGCACACACGCCACCGGTCGCCAAGCGCTGGTCCGGGGAGGACAATCGACAGTAGCCTGACTGACCACGATAGTCCACACCTACACCCCATCAGACCATACCAATGGGAGCTATCCAAGTCATCCAATCCAGGCTCGCCTCGCTGCAGAAGGCCAGCCAATCGAAGCCCGGCTCATCAGCGGGTCAGCCAATAGCGGGACTGTTCGGGGCGGCCAGGACGGAGGCTAGCTGGACGAACAAAGTCCAAGAGGACACAACCAACAGCTTGGTGCAATCTGCTGCAGTCACCAGCAGGCTTGATGAGCCAGCACCGGAACCTTCCAGATCATCTGTCAGGGAACCATCCTTCATCTGAAGGTTCGTGAACCCTCTTTGCACCACAGGCCGCTTTAAAAAGAGCCAAAAACAGGCCGCTCATTGCGCATACCAGCGCATAACGAAAAGTAGCCCCTATGAATGTAGGACCAGCGGGAGCCCCGAGCCCGGTCTCCAATGGCACCGATTTAAAGACATCCTCAGATAGTCTTGAAAACTGTGGTCCAGTTCCGTGTCGGACTTTCAAGGTTCCACTACATAAGAAAGAGCCCATGTGCTTTCTTCAGTCGTCATTTCTCAAAGAGGCTCTTTATTTATTGGAGCCATTGTTAGCTTGTGGTCCGCTACCAAAAGATCAAAAGTAATTGGGGACAACTGTTCCACCACATGTTGGCAAAAAGTTTGTTTGCAACAAATCGTCAGCTCCTCAGGATGAAGGCGCACACGATGTCGCCGAGTTTGATCACTGCTGACGATTGTGACGGCTTTCCAAGAAACTCCGCGAGCAAACAAAGCGAGGAGCAGGAGAATGAGGGGGAAGACGAGGGAGGGGGGTGGCGAGGAGGGGGAGGAAGCGGGGCTCGGCTTTGCGGCAGACATTTCATTTCCAACTCGTGTGCGAATAAAAGGAGGTTTACGTTGTCATCCCCCTGCTGTTGAAATGTGACTTTGACCTGACAGAGGGAATTAAAAATCTGCTAATGTCACATTGTTTGACGCCTCACTGGAAAATCTGCTGTCAGAGTCGCTGTTTGTCGATTTTTATCAACTCGAGGGTTATTACATTTCAAGAATGTGACAATTAAAAATCCCTCAATCAACTTGAAAGGTGATGAGACGGAAAACGAAACCGCACCGGATGTTTGGACCCCTGGAAGTGTATGGAATTCTGTGAAAAAGACAGCAAACGTCATTGAAAGTGCAGACAACGGGAAAAATTGCAATCTTGAGTCACACTAATATGTTTTTTTCTTTACTTTAAGAAGCTACATCACAAAACAACACGTCTTTATCACGTGCGTGGATGAACTGTACTGTCGAGTGAGCGAGTGCAACACCTTTTGGACTTTTGATGGATTCGTTTCCGTCTTTCTATTCATTTCTATTTAGAAAATCAACTGGTCCTGGGACCTCCATGAAGAATGTCAGAAGCACCAATGGAGGTTTTGATAAAGAGCCTAATAATTGGAATACACCCAAGCGAGAAAAAGTGATTGACATTTCTCCCAAGATCACTCAGCCCCCCCACTGCAGAAAGAACAACCGTGATGTATTGAAGTCATTGTCCCAGTAATCAAGTTTTTCCAACTTCAAGTTCTCATCCCTGAGAAGCAGCCATCCGCCATCTACTTCCTGTGCAGGGTCACGAGCGCTAGGATGTAAAATATGTAAATCTAATTGGGTCAGCGAGGCAAAGCGCGTCAATCGCTTGTAAATACGTCAGAAATCCACCCGAGCGGACAATCCCAGTGTTCCAGCGGGGAAAGACGTGTCCCTTCTAGGAATGGTGGCATTGATTAGCTAGATAACTTGATCAGGATCAATTGATCAGTGGGCGGAGCTTCCAGACTCCCAATCTGCTGTGACCTGACAGGTTGCCATGGTGATGTGGGGGCTGAAGTCCACCCTACCCCTACCCCTACCCCTACCCCAAACCTCTAACCTTTACCCTAACTGTTTTTATTTTTTTTGTTTTTGTGACTTCTTCCTCAGCGCCCCCAGACCCCTCCAGCCTGTGTTCATGCCCCCCCGCCGTCTCAAAGGATACGTAGAGGAGAAACAGATTTAAAAGGACTGAGGAAAAAAAGCTCAATTGTTTATTGATTTTATAATAGGCTTAGTGCAAGAAATAAAGTGGGGGCTGGCAGGAGGGCGGCGTGGTCAAGGCGAGGCGGCGCCGTGACAAACACGGGGGCTTACGCTCAGGTAGCGTGGGGGGGGGGCTTGAAATGTGGGGATATTGGCTGGAGGAGCCCTCCCCCCCGTTTGTTCCGGGGGCATTGTTATCCCGCTCTTAAACCAGTGTCGACATAATCGCTGCGTTCACAAGCAGGGCACGGCCTCGCTCGTGCGCCGCCGCCAAATATCTCGGTGCGGGAGCGAAGAAGCACGTTTATGTTGGGGAAGTTATTGATGTATAAGGACAAGTGATGCAAGCGGCCTATAGGAGTGTGTGTGGGGGGGTGATATATGGATGATAACACTAATTAGCTCGTTTTGTTTGGGGCACAACACTCATTAAAAACCCAGTGGGGCCATTAATGTTAGCGTCCCCCAAACCGCCGCCACAGCCTCACTCTGCGTCGCTTTTAATGGCTGCCGCTGCAGGTTGTTGGCGTGAGCAGAGATTTGTGGGACTTGTGTCACCTCCTCCCCCCGCGACTCAAAGCTCTTCTTTTCCATTTACACGATCTCTCACATGACAGCGACGTCACCTTCTTCCTCCTCCTAGCTGTTTGTCGACAGGAGCAACGAGGAGGGGCCCCGGCGTGCTTGTTCCCGAGCTTTGCACAGCGACGTCGCCGTAATACCGACAAACCCGCGATTGAGTGCGGCTCGCAGAGCCATACGGCGCCGGTTGCTCCTCCGAGGCGCCGGCCTGCCAGGATTAGATGAGCAGGTGTAGCACGGCGCCAACAAAGCCCGCCGTCTCTGGGGCTAGCCCCGCTAAAGCTGCTGCTCTGCTAACGGGAGCGCTGGAGTGTACAAACACGACGAATGTCATCTTGTTTCACTCGGAATCTGCTCGCTCCTTATGTGGCGCAAATAAATAGAAAAGGATTGAATGCTGTGTATGCCTCCAACCGCTGCACCAGCAGGGGGCGCCGCCAGCAAACTTTCTCTTCCGCTTGAAATGTTTCTCTTAGTTATCGACATCAGGTTGTGACACAAAATGAACGTTAGGTATACGCTTTCAGACATAAAACCCAACTCAAGGACAAACAATGCTGATGTTACTGAAGGCCTGCTAGCTGGCCCTGTGAGGCGAATCTGAAATCTAATTGGATAAAGCAACAGCCCCACTGCTAAAAGCGTTGATACATAATGATACCGGGCCAGCACTTCTAACTCTGAAGGCCCTGGGCAGATTACATTAACAGGGCAACACGTGGAAGCTGAAGCTGAAAAAAAATCTAACCTCCACTACTGGAATCAGTGCAGCAAAGCGGGACACGGCTAAATGAAGGAAGTCGAGTGTTGGGAATCACTTCATATTATTTCATGGAACAAATACTAGCGTTCAAGTTGTAAATGTAAGGCAGTGCTTCTGATGGTGTTTAGGCCAGCTGAGAAGGCCTTGCTGGCCCTGACTGCACACCACTGCAAAATGCAATGGCACCTCGGATTGGTTGACTCACGTCACCATAAGCGGTTGTTGACATAACCAAAAATAGCTGAATGGGCGATAATAAATAATATTTTAACGTAAGTACATCTGTCTGTGTCTCCAGACTTTTGACTGGTAGTGTACCTCCTACTAGCTGCCAAAAAGGGCCGTGAAAGAAAGAAAGCCTAAACCACAAATCCTCATCACTGCTTTTTCAAAACACGCTGGCTGCGTAACGATGACGATGAAAGTAAAAATACGACAACACGTCGACAAAAGGAAGCCCACCTTTCACAGAAATGAACGCTGAGGGTCTTTTTTAATTTCACACCACCAGCAGCTAGCGTATGTTACCTATAGCAGTTTGACAGTACACAACCAAAAAATAGGCAATCATTTGTGCAATTACGTGTTGGACTGCATAAAAATAGGCACACGTTGGCGTTCGACCCAAATAGGATACGGCTGTCCGATATCCGTGTAGATTTACGGAGCGCGTACGCACACAAAAGCTGTCTCAGGGAAGCAACCAACAATTACTAATATAGCTCACACTAGCAGCTAAACTTGGCCAAAGCACTATCATTAGCTAACAGCAACGTCACTCATGTCCTTGCTCGTGCTACGTCGGGCGTAGTTTGCATACTCACAGCAGGAAGAGGGCGAGATATAAGCGAACGTGGCGCGTCGGGTTGGCAAAAGCGCATCTTGTCGGAGCCGCAGCGGTGCAAACACCCAGGGTCTCAGGTCTGGATATTAGGAGTGTTGATGAGATATATGAGTTTGCCATTTGCCCGTGTCTCACACAGAAGCAGTCGCCATATGGCTGCTGAGAGATCCCCCACATCACCCACCCCCTTCCTCCTCGCGCTGCCTGACAGCTGGATGGCTGCTAACTGGGGACGAGGAGGCTTGGCAGCTGCAGCTGAGAGCCGCGCTTTGATGCCGCTCGGCCTTTTGCACCGCTCTCTCTCCACCTCGCTAACACACACACGCACACGAGCACGCACGCCTCACCAGCCGTAACTTAGGAAACTTTCCACCGGTCGAACAGCAGACAAAAAGGGCAGCGAGTGAGCAAATAAAAAGTCAGCTTTTTATGGCTGAAGTCGATTGGAAAGTGGAAGTGGAGGAGGAGGAGGATCCTAATTGGCTGGGCTTGAAGGATGAGAAATACTTGTTGTGGCATGAGAAGGGATGAGGGCACCCATGGGTGGGAGGGAGTGAAGGTGAGGAAGAGGAATGGTGAAAAGGCCGCTGGGAGAACATGAAGATGTCCTGCTTTCTTCTAGTCAGCAACTATGTCAAACGCAGACGCATCGAGACGACATTTCCCATGAGCAGCTCCTCTCATTGGCTAGAAAAGGTCACATGACTTCACTGCTCTTTGCGTTAGGGTCAAAGTCACAACAACATGGTTTTGTCAGTTTCACATGCCAACGAGCAGTTCTGTTCTTCTCTCTCATGTCACCCTTTTCTCACCTCAGTTCATATTCATTTTTCTTTCTCATCTTCCATCCATCCATTTTCTATGCCGCTTCTCCTCATGAGGGTGGGGGGGGGGGGGGTATGCTGGAGCCTATCCCAGCTGACTTGGGGCGACAGGGTACACCCTGGACTGGTGTCCAGCCAATGGCAGGGCACATATAGACAAACACTCCCATTCATACCTATGGACCATTTAGAGTCTCCAATGAAGCTAACATGCATGTTTTTGGGATGTGGGAGGAAACCGGAGGACCCAGAAACCCCCCCCCCCCACACACACACACACGGGGAGAACATGCAAACTCCACACAGAAATGCCCAAGGGAGAATCCAACCCAGGTCTTCCCATCTCCAGACTGTTCCTGTGTTGGCCAACATGCTAACCACTAGACCACCGTGCGGCCCTTGTCTCATCTTTTTTTTTTAAATCTCAGTTTTGTTTTCACATTTCAATGTCTCATCCTACTGTATCCTGTCTCATGGTTTGTCTCATATCATGTCCATCATCTCTTGTTCATCTTTAATCTCATGTCTACTGATTGTGAGATCCTTTCTACCCGTCAATCTCATTTCGTTTTTCCTACACTAGCAGTTATCTCATCTCATCTTAAACGGCAAGATTGTTTGTTACCTCATCTGGCTGCACCTCATATCTTTTCCAATCTCATAACCTAATGTTGTCGTTTCATTTCTCATGTTTCTGTCAGTTTCACATGACATGCCATGGATCAGTTCCGTTCATCTTTCTCATGTCACCTGATCTCATGAGATCTTTTCTCATCTCAGATCATACTCTATCTATTAACTTGCTCGTTGCACCACCTTACTGGAGCTCATCTTTTCTCATCTCATAATCTCATGTTGTGGTTTTAGAGTCACAACAAAAACATATATTGTCACGTTTTTGTCAGTTTCTCATGCCAATGCATCAGTTTGGGAAGGAGGTATCTCTGTCATGTGAATGTGTCTGCAAGTGGATAGGTTGACAATGAGGATGAGATGATTGAAATAGAATTTGCTCTCATGTTGCTGAATGAGAAGTCCTTGTCAAACGTGAGACTGGCAGTTTTCTAATGGCCACAGTTTGACCCTGGAACAGATTGTTTCTATTGTTTCCTATGGGAAGAATGAGAATAACTTGGATGTTGACCAGTGTGTCTAGACTCATCTTCTTTCTCATGTTTCTCATGTTTCTTTGTGAGCTGGTCTCAGCTCATATTCTATTATCTAGTCTCATCTTTTCTTTCGATTTCACATTTGATCATATCCCTTCTCATGTCATATTCGTCTACACTCATGCCTGTCCCTTCACCTAACTGCACGTCATCTTTTCTCATCTCATAATCTCATGTTCTTTTAAAATCACAACAAAAGTGTATCATTTGTCACATGTCTCTGAATGAGAAGTCCTCATCACACTTGAGACTGGTAGTTTTCTGCCGGCCACAGTTTGACTCAGGAACAGATGATTTCCAACTCGGACGTTGGCGAGCGTTTCCGAGCTGGGGGGCTGGACTGTAAATCCATCCTGGGAGTACATGAGGCTCATGTGGAAGGCTGAGGATGTGAAACAAGTCATGTGAATACTTTTTTGTTGTGCGAGCAAGAAGTGGGTCCATGTTTGCGGCGCGACACAAAAAGAGTCGTCGGTTTGGCGTAAACTTCCTGTCCAATAAACGTGTGAGCGCTACGTTAGCTCAACTTTTAATCTTGAATATCAGCCGATCTGTTTCTCCGCTTCCTTCCTCTTAACCCCTCGAACCCGCCCCCACCCACTTGTGTCAAGGCGCCGCCCGGTCCGGTCCTGACCCCTCATTCGGAACCTTCCATCTCTCTCTCTTTCTCTCTCCGAGCTCCCCTGTTGCTGCCTGCTGTCGAGCTGGTGGTGGGGGTGTGTGGGGCGGGGGGCGGGGGTGTTTGGCTGTAGTGGAGGAGAGCAGCTGGGCAGGCTAACAGGGAATGATAATGACCTCCGAAATGTGCCGCTCGCTCCACAACAATAGTGCGCTCAGTGGCCTGGAAAATTGTGTTCATCAGCGAGCGCTGCTCACTTACTAATTGACATTGCCAAATATTTTAAGAACAATTGGAATGTGAAGGGGGGTGGGGGTGGGGGGGTATATTTGGTGACGAAAGCTCAGCGAGATCTTAATCCCTGGACTTAATTCCTCCCTCACTGGTGCCACCCTCGCTCCCCCACTTCGTGATGAGGAGATAGCGGCGGCGAGCAGAGGGAGCCGGCGCATTTCTCATGTCACATTTCTCATGTCACATTTCTCATGTCAGCGCCCTCATGTTGACACAAAAGACTTTTATGTGACCTGTCGGGGGGGGGCGCTGCTCAGAAAGAGACAGCGTGAGTGGAGGAAGAAAAAGAAGAAGAAAGAAGGATTCCTCAGTGGTGGATCACATGTCTGCTCCTCCATTTTTAATGAGGCAAAAGGTCACGCTCGCGCTCCTTCACGTGCACCACAAATCGCCGCCACCATCATCATCATCATCATCACACCCAAGTTCACTTGTTCAAACAACCCCCTCCGCCCAGACCCCACCACCCAGAGCCGCCTGCTCGGCTGTCCACCATCCATGAGCGCACGTTTGTTGTTCCTGACCTCATGTCCGTCCTCAGTCTCTCATGCCAGCACACAACAGCCAACTAGCGAGGTGCGGATCGATACCCAAATATCGATACTTTCAATACCAGCTCTTCGTGCTCTAAAATCAATTTTAGAGCCACATCAATTTATGCCATGTATTGTCCTCATGTCATCGCATCTTCCTGTCTCGTCTTTTGTCTCAGGTCATCTCTCCTTTTTCCATCTTATCTCATCTCATCTCATCTCATCTCATCTCATGTTAACTTGTCTACTGTCATCTTTTTTTGTTTTCTCATGTCAACTTACCTCATGTTTGTTGATGTTATCACATGTCAACGTCTCTCATGTTTCTGTATTTTCTCACATCTTTTGTCTCATGTCATCTCACCTTTTTCCATCTTATCTCATCTCATCTCATCTCATCTTAACTTGTCTAGTCTCACATTTTTGTCTCACCAACTTGACCTGAGAGATATTTCACCTCATACCATGTGACATTTCCTAGTCTCATCTAATTTTTTTTTAAAATCTCATGTCCACTTGTCATGCACTTTTCTCATGCAACTCATGTTTAGAGTTTTTATCTCATTGTGTGTTACATTTTCCAGTCTCATCTCATGACTCACTTATCTCATGTCTGTAACCGCATTGCAATTTATCTCATCTCTTCTGTCATCTCATCGCTTTCATCTAGTCTCATCTCATATGAATTTGCCTAATCTCATCCTTTTTTTGTTATCTTGTGTTTTTTGTTATCACGTTGTAACGTATCTCATCTTTTGTATCTTGTCTCATCTTTTGTCTCATGTCATCTCACCTTTTTCTGTCTTATCTCACCTCATTGCTTGTTAACTTGTCTAGTCTCATTATTTTGTCTTGCCAAATTGACCTGAGAGATATTTTTATCTCATATCATGTGGCATTTTCTCGTTTCATCTTTT